>NW_017101026.1:430061-432576 GCF_001263275.1 Habropoda laboriosa
ATATTTTATGAAATATATTTTTTTATAGATTGCATCAAGAACATTACTAAAGCAAGTTGCCCCACTTATTACTTTGGATTTGTCTATAAAGAATTCAGACAAGGATAACAATATTGAACATGTGTTACTTCAAACTGATCCTGTTAATTTATTACACCTAACACAACAATTAGAAGATGCTCTAGCAGAAGGTCGCAGTCAACACATTCGTAGACTTTCAAGAGTAATAAAATGATGATAATGCTACTGCATTGTAATTATATTTTATGCAATAAATTGTACGAAAATATGTAAAATGTATGTCTTTTTTTTAAATTTTATCCTCTAATAAAATTATATATTAATTGAATCTATATTGATTACTTAAATTTGAATACAAAAGCATATGTAAAGTTTCCCTTTGATCAGATTACTCTAAATTCTAGCTGACAGTACTTTTCATATGTCACACTGTAGTAAAACCTACGTAAGAATAATACAAATGCATTTATTAGGACTATAGATAGATATTCATTTGAATATTTTATTGGATGACTTTATTGGATCGTACCTTATTGAGCATATAAAAGAAGAACAGTGCATTTGTAGTTACAGTAGTGAAATGTGAACAGTTAGGTATGGAAGTATAATGTGAAATTTAAAATTATATTCACATGTAAAATTAAATACTGTGTGTGAATAGTTAATTAATGATGGATATATTTAATGTAACCACTTCCCTTTCTGTTGGAGATATACCTCTAAACACTTTCACTCTAACAACTACTATAGGGCCACATTTTGCAAGGCAATGGATGCGTTTCAATAATCAAACTGTTGTCAGTAAAGTGCCTGAAGATATACTGTATTTAATTGATCCATATTGGTAATGAGAATATTTATTGTTTATAACATATGTTTAATACATATGTTCATATTATTATATTTTTAAACATAGGTATCAATTTCCTCCATTACATCCTTTATGGCATCAAATCTTGGGCTTAGTTATGATTGTATTAGGTATTATGGGATGGTGTGGAAATGGTGTAGTGGTTTATGTATTTTTAATGACACCATCCCTGAGGACACCAAGCAATCTTCTTGTAGTAAACCTTGCATTCTCAGACTTCATAATGATGGGTTTCATGTGTCCACCTATGGTAATTTGTTGTTTTTATGAAACATGGGTTCTTGGTAAGAAATAGAAAAACCTCATAAATAAACATAAAATATAACATTTTATATTCTACAGTGATAATTTTTTTCAGGTCCCTTAATGTGTGACATTTATGCAATGGTTGGTTCATTATGTGGATGTGCTTCTATATGGACCATGACTGCTATTGCTTTGGACAGATATAATGTTATAGTGAAGGTATGTCATATGCATATACAATATGTACATTTATATATGTAGAAATAATAAAAGTAAAAGTGATATTACAAGAAAATGAAACATTCTTAGGGTATGTCTGGTACACCCCTTACTATCAAAAGAGCTATATTGCAAATATTAGGTATCTGGTCCTTTGGCTTAATATGGACAATTTTGCCTGTGGTAGGGTGGAACAGGTAATTTTTGTATTATGGAAGTATATTTAACCGTAAACGAAATATAGCAAGTACCCTTCATTACATATTAACACATCACGTGTAAAACAGGTATGTTCCAGAGGGTAATATGACAGCATGTGGAACAGATTATCTTACGCAAGATTGGGGTTCGAAATCGTATATATTAGTTTATTCCCTTTTCGTCTATTATACCCCATTGTTCACAATAATTTACAGTTATTACTTTATAGTTTCGGTAAGTATTTAGAACCTCGTGTCAAGTGAGAGACTGTTAATCGCACTTTATAATTATCATCATCGTGTAGGCTGTTGCGGCACATGAAAAAGCAATGAGAGAACAAGCGAAAAAAATGAATGTTGCCTCTTTACGATCGGGAGAAAATCAAGGCGCTAGTGCAGAGGCAAAATTGGCAAAGGTGTTCTGAAATTACGATCTATCGTCGTAAAGTGTATTTTTACTGACGTGTTATATATTTTTTTTTTTTAGGTGGCACTGACGACAATATCTCTGTGGTTTATGGCGTGGACGCCGTATCTTGTGATTAATTATATCGGAATATTCAATCGTTCGTTGATCACACCCCTTTTCACAATATGGGGTTCCCTGTTCGCAAAGGCAAATGCAATATACAATCCGATCGTTTATGGAATCAGGTATGACTTTTTTAAACGCTTCAATATCTTTACTTATCGCGATAAGAGTAATATTAATAATTCTTTCCACAAATATGTTGGGGACAGTCATCCAAAATATAGAGCCGCGTTGAAAGAGAAACTGCCGTTCTTAGTGTGCGGCTCGACTGAAGAACCAACCGCTGCATCTGGAGGGGAGAAAGGTTCGGAAGCTGGTGGAAACTAATAAAAAATAGTAAACAGGGAATCGA
Organism: Habropoda laboriosa; assembly: GCF_001263275.1. Lineage (NCBI taxonomy): Eukaryota > Metazoa > Arthropoda > Insecta > Hymenoptera > Apidae > Habropoda > Habropoda laboriosa. The sequence goes on from NW_017101026.1 coordinate 432,503, forward strand.
AAGTTTTATCAAAGGTTTCTCTCTCATTTCTTTCCTTTTCCTTTAAATTGTAAATACAAAGAGGATCTTTTATA
>NW_017101026.1:433807-458800 GCF_001263275.1 Habropoda laboriosa
TTTGGGGGGGGGGGGGGAATAAGAAAATTCAATTCGATTGTTGCTTGCAGAATTTATTTTCTCTTATAAAATTAAGGTACAGATACAACGCTCTCTTCATATTTTACGATAATATGATATGCTTACTAATCTAGTAAACATAGAGTCGGTACCTGCTATACCAAAGTGACTATGTACATTGTTACGCAATAAAATGTGCAAAATCAAAATCACACCCATGAATCGATGTAAAATGGTTCACATTGTGGTGATATGCGAATCATACATTAAATCACAGGTGATTCAAATATTGCTCACTTATTATCACGTAATACAATTCCGCATACTGGGTTCGCTTTTCTGTCGAATCGTCGAATTACGATTCGATATTTTTTCATTTCGAAGATGTTCCCGTTGTCGATAAAAAAGTATTTCACAATGTTATAACCGATATTAATATTTACAAATCGTGTCTGTAATGTTAGTTGGTGTCATCCTTACCTAGTCAGGCATATTTGGAATCTATGCATTTGATTAGTTGTCGATCGATCATGATCTTTCGTGTCACATGGTCGGACAGAATTTCGGCGGCGGCGTTGAATTGTTTTATGCATTTGATTTTTCGCTGTCCGTGACAGTGGTCGTACCAGAGACGGTTGATGTTGCGTCCGTGGCTGCTGGTTCAGGGCTGCATGCCAATGATGGGAATTTCGCGAACAATGCAGCTCGATATTTCGGATGGCTGAACAGTGGGAAGAAAAGGGGGAAGATCAGCAGTAGAGATAAAATAAAATAATAGCTCAGTTATTTTACAAGATTTATCCATACCTAATTCCATAAACAATTGGATTGTAGACGGCGTTGGCCTTGGCGAACAGTGAACCCCAGATGGTGAATAGCGGGCTGATTTTAACGAGCTTGAAGATGCCAGAGAAGTTGATGACCAAATAGGGTGTCCAGGCCATAAACCATAAAGAGATGGTCATAAGCGCAACCTAGAATAATACCGTAAAATATGTATGTGTATCTTCTTATGGTAAATGTTCGCATTAGTTTAACGTGATCATTTTTATACTTTCGCCAATTTACACTCGGCGCTGGTGTTCTGATTTTCGGATGATCGGAGAGAAGCGACATTCATCTTTTTCGCTTGTTCGCGCATGTTCTTCTCGTGGGCAGCGACCGCTTGAATGATGAACCAGTAACTGTAGCAGATGAGGAACAGAGGGAGCAAGTATACCCAGATGCTGTACATAATGAGGTAGGAGACGGATAAGAAGTCTGTACTGAAGTAATCGGTTCCACATGCAGTCATGTTACCCTCTGGTACATATCTGTGGGAGGAAAAATTTCACGATCGATGGTCAGTTACGAATGAGGATTTAGTGAACGATTTATAGACGTTAGGATTTACCGATTCCAGCCGAACATAGGTGCGATGGTCCAACCTAACGAGAACATCCATATACCCAGTATACGGAGGATAGCTCCGTTAATAGTCAGTGGCTTGCCAGATAAACCTTTGACGATCACGTTGTACCTATCGAATGCGATCATTGTCATCGTCCATATGGAGCCACATCCGAACAAAGATCCCAACATCGCGTAGACTTGGCAGAAAAGAGGTCCAAGTACCCATGTCTCGTAGTAGCAATTGATTACCTATCGACAAAAAATTCTATCATATCGCACTCTGATTCTATTAAATTTCTTTTTCGTTTTCTTTTTTTTTTTTATCACATTAATTCAATTCAGCCGAGTTTGATCAGGAATCTTTTTCATTAATTTTCTTAATAAAAAGAAGAGAAAAATTAATCCACGCACCATTGGCGGAGACATGAAGAACATCATACAGAAGTCACTGATTGCAAGGTTGATTACAAACAAATTGCTTGGTGTGCGCAGGCTTTTTGTCGAAAGGAAAATGTAAACAACCATGCCGTTCCCCGAAACGGAAACGAAACCAAGCAATCCTATCACGAAGCCGAGAATTGTGTGCCATAGAGGGTTTAACGGCGGGTACTGGTACCAGTGGGCATCAATCAGATGGAGCATATCCGGTGGAACCTTGTCCACCACCGTCTGGTTACCAAACCTGCTACCTTGAGCTCCCCATGAGTACGCTTCGTAGCTGGGCCCCGAAAGGACAGTCATTGTTGAATCTGTAAAATATAAGAACGATGCCTTCTTCAACGAACGATAACTGGTGAACGCGTTCACAAGCGAAAAAACTTTCAAAAAATAGCGTCAAGTCACTTTTTTCTCTCCGGTCAGCTCTCTCTCTCTCTCTCTTTCTCTCTCTATCTCACCTTCAGGCTACTTGGAGAAAATCGTGCGAAAACGAACTAATCCAAGTACACGTCTCAGATTGGTTCCGACTGGCCACAATGGGCTGTTGAAATTTAGCAGAAGGATGTAGGTAGGTTGTTAGGTCCACTGTTGGATGCGGCTCGTGTCAACGTCGTCCGACTTCCGTTTAAATATGAACCGATTTCTTACTTTGACCATGCCATATGTACCCCTACGTCTACCTTTCTATATGTTGTTGACGCGATCTAAGACGGCAAACAGTCTTAAGAAGGACTTTATTAAGTTAACGAGGATTTAAGAATACCTTGGTGTATCTTTAACGCCGCACACAGAAACCTTATGAGGCTAAAATAGGAACAGAACACCAAATGTTCACCTTATCCTTTCATACCTTTCTTCTACATCTCTTTCTACCCTCCTATACCTCTGACCATTCTGAATCAAGTAACAGCCTAATAGGTGATCCCTAAACGCATACATTTTTAATCGTTTCAATATATTCGAAGAAATGGGAGCTTCTTTCTTCCTCTCTATCGTAATTCTTTCAATTCGAGAGAAAATTTAAGTATCGGAGTAAGTGTGTGTGTGTTTGGGTTAGTAAGACTCGCGATTTCGGCGACTACATATGTATATGTAGAAGTTTCATTTAGATTTAAACTTTAATATGGTTTCATGCTGTAAGAAGCTTATTATAACAGCGTCTGTGTTTTTGTTGTTTAGCTTTGCCCGTTTAGACTCTTCGATAGAATTTCATACGGTTTTCTTACGAAATTACATCGCGATTCAATAGTGCTATAACGTTTTTTCATTTTTTTTTTCTCGAAAACAAAAATCGGACGAAAAGGTTTAAAATACAAATTAACTCATTGTCGTGGTTTTTCTTTTAGTTTATTTATTTTAAACGTAAAGGTACATTTTATTTGCGGTTTAAATTTGAATAACGAGAAATATCGAATTCAATCACATGATACGTATCGTACAGTTTGAAATGACAGAACCATTTCTTGCATGTAATATGTATTGTTGAGCGGTCGACGAGTGACGTGGTGGTATCCACCTGTCGTCGTGTTGAAATTCATATTAATATAATTGTTCACACGAGTCAAAGTGTTTGTTGTTTAGTGTTTTACAAGTAACAAGTAACAAGTTCCTCTGAAACATACAAAAACATGGAAGATGATTTGGAAGCGCAATTGACAGCGGAAGAAGAGGAGGAGGAATTAACTGCACAAAGTGCTTTAGTAGCGATAGAAGAAGCTTGGTTGAATGAAAAATTCGCGCCTGAGATTTTACCACACCAGTTTGATTTGGTTGACTGTATGCTGCAACAGATCGCTCATATGGAAGAAAACATGAAGAGGTTAGAGAAAGGAGATATAAGATTAATGATTCATAGAATGGAGTTAGATAGGATCAAGTTCGTGATATCTAGTTATCTCAGGGCTCGATTGGAGAAAATTGAAAGATACACCATTCATATACTCTCGCAAGAAGCAAACAGGTCTTCTGAAAAATCTTATCTAACAGCTGCAGAGCTCCGATTTGCAAAAGAGTTCCTTGCAAGTGCCGAAACACTTTTTAGAACAGTTGCTTTGCAGCATATGCCTGGCAATTTTCAGGCATTTGAAGTTAATAAATTAACTGTAAAACCTAATATGCAAACATATGTATTTTTAAGGGCTAATAACAAAGTCAGTGGAATCATGCTTCCTGGTTCTATAGACGAAGAAATAGATCTTGAGCCAGGTTCTCAACATATTATACAATATAGCACGGTTGCAGATTTAGTTAAAAGTGCTGCTGTTAGGTTAATCTAATGTTTTATACAATTTAATAATGTGAATAAAGAAATCAAACATTTTTCGTGGTCCTTATACAATGAAGTTCTATTAGTTACAACAAGCGATACTAATACCTCTTTAAGAATGAATTTGTTAAAATTATTCGATTATAAAAGCTTGTAGGAAAGTTTTAGAGCAACATGTATATATAGTTTATTAAAATATTTTTAAATAGTTACACATTAGATTTACATGACATTTAACATATAACAATCTTTCTTAATATTATACAATGTTGTTCATAAAATTGTGTATAAATACATATTAAAGAAAAATATATAAAATATATTTTATATTATAAAATATTTAAAAAATATCAAAATATTATTGTATAAAGTACGGTGGTGTGTAGCATATCTTACATCAACTTACTTATGAATGCCTTCACTGTGCATGGACAATGTTTTTACATTAAACACGTTTTTTAAGAATTTGTTGGTGTAGTAATTAAAAAATAATATTCATCAAAATATATTTTATACTATTTAAGTGTTCTGTTTGCAAAAAGTGCAGTTACACGTAATGCTAAAAAAATAGACATTCATTCATGTAGGAACAATATATGCAGGTAGTTATGAAACTTTTAATTCTCTTTAACTGTATTGCCATTGAGAACTTGTGGTAGTGATTTTAATTCTGATTGAGAGGAAATACCATTGTAAGCCTGAAATACAACAAAGATTAATTGAGATTACATTTTAATTGCTGCAAGTGGTTATTGCAAATGAAAGAAAATTTGCCATACCTCTTCTGCAACTTTTTTCAGTTGCTCAGACATTAGTTTGCCAGTTTCCTTGACCATAGAAGTAAAGTGACCTTGTTCATTTTTAAGTAGAACATATGGATGATCGAATTCGAGTACTTGTCCGTGATCCATAACTAACACTTTGTCACTATCCATAATCGTATTTAATCTGTGCGCTATGGTCAAGACGGTGCAATTCGTAAATTTTTGCCGAATAGTTTTTTGTATCAAAAAGTCGGTGGTAGGATCTACATTTGCTGTAGCTTCGTCAAGGAGTAGAATCTTATTATTTCTTAAGATTGCACGGGCTAGACAAAGTAACTGCCTTTGTCCAACACTGAAATTAGCTCCCCCTTGTTCCACGACATAATCTAGAGAAGAGATGCTCGTTTTTAATTCTACATCGTCGAGTGCAGCCCAAAGAGTAGCATCATCGAAATTATGAAATGGATCGAGGTTGTCTCGAAGTGTTGCTGAGAATAGCACAGGCTCTTGCGGGATAATAGAAATTTTCTTTCGTAAGTCATGAAGACCTATTTGCTTTGTGTCAAAGTTATCTATGTGAATAGCACCTTCCAGATTAGCCAAACGAAACAACGCTGATATTAGAGAAGTTTTACCAGCACCTGTGCGACCGACTATTCCTACCTAGAGATATAACATATAAATTAGATTTGCTGTATAATCTTCTAATTTTTTTTATCAACAACAATAAGTTACTTTTTCTCCAGACTTGATGACAAAACATAAGTCTTTGAGAACCGGAGGCGCCGAGTCTTCGTAGCGTAAATATAGATGATCAAAATTCAATTCTCCTTTAGAAGGCCATTGTGAAGACGGTTTCTTATTAGGTTCACTTTCAAATGGTCCCTCTTTATCGAGTTGTGTAAATTGTAGAATTCGTTCTACGCTTGTCATTTGCGCGATTGTTTCTGCAGTTTGACGCATTCCATGTTGAAGCATCCCGCATAAGATTAGTACTTGAGATATGGCTAAGCCGACATTTCCCGCAAATGTGCTTTCTAAAAATATACGAATATGTACATGTATTTTAATTACATCGTGCTAATTATTTTTTCGATAATAATATAAAATAAGATATTACCATCGTCGAAAATAATGAAGCTGTACGCAATGAAGGCAATGAAACCAATAGACACGACATCTAATGCAAACCCAAAAGCGGTACTCGTTGCTATAGTCAAGTAATAGGAACTAGTATGAAGATCTTGGTGAATATCAAATTCTTTACGAACCATATCTTGCGCGCCAGCGGAACGAATTGTTGTTAGTCCCAATAATGAAGAAGTAACATGGGAAAAGACAGGACTTTTTGCTAAAATTTCATAAATAATTGTTAATAATCTCATATGTAATAATACTGTTTAATTAGTATCTATATTAAATGTAAATGTAAATTACAAGATGCTTACTAATTCCTTCGAAACGTTTCATGTCTTGTGCTGTTTTAAGATAAATATTTCGTATCTGCCAGTATAAAAAACCCATGACTAGCATCGGAAATACTGTCCACCAATTAATAACAAGAACTTGAGTTAAAATTCCAATCATTACTGCAAATATTTGAATGGATTCTATCATTGTTCTCGGTAAAATTTCGTCTACTGCCCCAACGTCTTTTGAAAAACGATTTAAGATGCGACCTAAAATTTAAGATTACGATATTGTATTTTTATCGTTAAAGTGTCTCACATAATAACAAAAATATAATTTTCATTTGATATTTACCGGACGGATGTGTATCAAAAAATAGCATTGGCGCTTGCAATAGGCATGAAAACATGAGATTGTGAAGATTTTTACTAGCATTCATGCATATCTTGTAAAATACGAGATTTCTTATCGACGTCAGCACTATACTGGCGATGATGAAAGCTCCATAAATCCACAAAGCAGTGTCACGATCGAGATAACTCGTATCAGTGGATATTCCATTAATACTCCACGTCTATGTACAATAAAATAAATAAATAAATAAAAATAATTGTTATTTTTCGAATTAAAGAAGGTCAAGATAAAGTCACTAACAGCATTATCAGAACTTCTATTCTCTGACATTGCTAATACTTTTGAAAGTGTAGCATTAAGGTTATCCATATCAGTTGCAGTTTTATTCACTAACTTATCTACATCTCCTTCATCAACGGATGAAGGAACAATGAAATTCTGTGGTTGTATTTGCAACAAGTGTTTAGTATAATCATTTTTTATGCGCATTTCCTCTTGTTTAGTCCTGAGTAAAAGAATTGAGAAGATGACGAGTTAATAAGATTACAAGTTAACAAGTTCTCTATATTAAAAACAAATAATTATCACGGATACTGACCAGTAAGCAACCCAATAATCGGAACCACTACTTCCTGTCTGCCCCAAAATTAAACTGCATATGAAAGTTAGGATCATCAGCATGGAACCCCCGGCTCGGAAATATTTCCAATAAAGAGATTTAGAAATGTTTCCTTTAGCCATTAATTCCTCTGTTTCTTCTGGTTCTGCTTCATCGTCATCTTTACTGTTACCGGAATTAATAGATATATCAGGGGTAGAATTTTCATCGACTTCTGTAACTTCTGCATCTCCTTTATTTTCTTCCACTGAAAGCATACTTAAGAAATTTGTATGCTTATTTTGAAGCTCTGCAAACGTACCATCACATTCAATTGCACCCTAAAACGAAAATCGTAATAGAAGCGATGGTATAATAATACAATGACAATTTTAATTATTACTACTTACATTATTTAATACAATAATGTAATCGCAGCTTTTTAAATGTTGTACTTGATGAGTTACAAGAATTCTCGTTTTATTCTGAAGATAATGTTTGATACATTCATTGAACAAATGTTTGCCCACGTGAGTATCAACCGCAGATAACGGATCATCTAATAAGTAAATATCTGCATTTCTGTACACTGCCCTGTTATTGCAACAATCAGAATAAGCTCAAAGTAGGCATGTTGATATTGATTCTTTTTCTCACTGGTATGTACCTACCTAGCCAAATTTATTCTCGCACGTTGTCCACCACTGAGAGATGCACCTCTATCTCCAACTAAAGTTTTGTCTCCATAATTAAATTGTTGGAAGTCTTTAGTGAGAGCACATACTCTAACAACTTCGTTATATTTCTTTTTGTCATACGGTTGCCCAAAAAGTATATTATTACGAACTGTGCCGGAAAACAACCATGCTTCCTGACTCGCATAAGATACGCTACCATTTACTCGTATTTCTCCGTGTGATTGTTGCAGTTCTCTTAAAATTAATTGAAGAAACGAACTCTGAAAATGTACATGAAAATTGAAAACACTTAATATCACAAATCGTGAAGATATCATTCCTTAATATGTTACATACCTTTCCCGCACCAACTGGACCAACAATAGCACAAAGTTTCCCTGGTTCTATTTGAGTATTAATATCACACAATGTTTTTGCAATCGCATTTTCAGACCAAGATGCTGTAATAGCTTTCATTATGATACCACCATTTCCACTGGGTTGTTTGGAGTCGATTGTGTTGGTGATATTATTTTCATTCAACAAAAGAAAATTCTGAAGCAAATTTATTATATGGTATAAACTACGTACAATTTATCAGGAACAAAAGATTGGCGGTTATTTGTCTTACCTGAAGTCTCTTAATAGATACAGAAGCTTCTGCAACAGCTGATACAGCCATAGGATATAATATTGCCATAGTAAGTTGAAGAATATTAAAGTACTGGGCCATTGAAAATACTTTATCGGCAGATATACTGTTTCCGAGAAGTACGTACGCCATAATTGTAAAATATAACGTTGTTCGTTCAGTGAACACGAAAGTAGCTAAGGTAAAGCCACGTAAGTACGATGTAAGCGTTAAAACGTCTATTTCATGACTGAAAAATAATTATGAATTTAAACACGTACGTAATGTAACGATAGATCATTTTTTACAATAAAAATATAATAAAACACGAAAGGAAACCTTCTAACAAGGCTAACAAGCTTCTCAAATGGTTTTTCCCAAGTGTACATTTTGATAACTTGAATTCCCCCAATTATTTCTGACATTAAACGTACTCTTTCGTCTGTTCTAACTGCAATTTTTAATCTCAACTTTGATATCCATTTCCCCATGTATCCTAAAATATAAAATGAAATTATATGAAAAATTTTTTTCATATTAAAATTTGTTATATCGATAGACGATAATACGCGTACCTTGAAGAGGTATAGTTTGGATACTGATAAGAAAAACACCAGCTAATGACGCAATTCCGACGCTTTTCCAAATCATGAAAGTAATCAGAGCACCTTGAATAGGTAGGATCCAAATGTAATGCAACGTGATGAATAATTGTTCAAATCTTGCTACATCATTTGACAATAAATTTATAATTTGTCCAGGAGTAGTGGCATTGGTAGAAGATTTTGACAAACGTAAAATCTGAAAATAAAGATACTTTTAGCATAGATAAGATATCAATCTGTGCTTGATATACAAATACTTGAAAACGATAACTTATATTACCTTCCTGTACATTAAAGAAGAACATGCTACTCTCATTCTCATTCCAACTTCCATTAAACCTAAGGTAGAGTGATGAGTAATCAAAGCTATACATAAAGACATAAGTACAACAGCTGAAGCATACGTGTATGCCTGAGTGGCAGTGGACATTGCTCTAGGATCAAAATGCCAAATGAGGAGACCTAATACATATGGTTGTAAAACCCTAGAACATTATAATAGCATTATTTGTAAATAAAAATTACAGAACAGAGCGGTATAGAAGAAATCTTTACCTTAAAACAACTGCTAAAAAGAACTGCCATCCTCCATAATAAGCAAATGACCATGCGAATGTTTTTCTTAAAGCATTGAAAAAACTAGGTTTTCTATGAGCCCCTTCTGCTGATTTAACTTCTTTGATCCAATTTCTAAGTGTAGAGATAACACAAACAAATTTTACAATATGTACAACTTTGCTTAAACAATGCTATTGATATTAATCTTGTGTAAATATTCTTTGTTTAATGTTTACCTTTCCAGTTTATCACCAAGATGCTGACTAACATCTTTTGGCATAACATTGTAAATATCCTTAATTTCAAGATCATGGGTTCTTCCATAGGAAAACAAGGGTTTCAACCACCTCAAGTATAAAATATAAATATAACAATTATATGTTAAAGAAACATAATAGTAATATTTAAAAAAAATTCTTTCATGAATGATGTAAAAAACTTACCAGAAAATCAATTTACTAAGGAGATTTGCTGACAACTTTGGATTAGGATTATCATATTTCTTACTAGCATCCATGATCAATTCTATTACACATAATACAACTGCTTGTAGTAAAGTAAACCATGCCGCACGAAAGAATCCGAATAGTTCACAAGTCACTCTGAGGCATTACGTTCACGCAAATACAACAGTGATTCGCGTCATCATCGAAGAGTGATGAGTAGGAAACTCGGACTCTCTAGACCGATTGGTAGGGTTTTCCTGTTACGAGTACAGATAGGAAGGAACCTACCAAAGAATGATCCAACGAATCATGGCACGTGCGCAAACAGGCGCATGATCGATTGAGTGTAATTACGTAAGTCACTTGAGATCATTGCGATGCATTGCACAGTGTGTGATCAAGATGTGAAGTGCCGAAAATGTCAAGGTCATTGACTTATGCTGACCGTTGACAGTTTATTTTAATTGGCTATTTTTAGAGGTTGCAGAGTATGCGTCGAGAGGTATGTGTGTGAGAAGTCAAATTCGTTGACCACAATGAAGACGAAGCGAAGTTATGTTTCGCTCCCCTTTCGTCAATATCTCGCACGGTAAACGTAGCACGAGGACAAATTGTAAGGGACTTTTTAAGGAAAAATATATATGCATGTGTGTGTATATAGAAAAGTTCGTTAGGGTTAAATAAACGATAGTATCTCAGATATAAAGTGAATAAAATAAATGTATTTGCAATTAAAACGTAATTTCTGTAGCTACATAGAAGACGTACTCTACGTATTGTAGAAATAGAATATAATTAAACATGATATATGTATGTAATACATATATGTATAGTTATTTGACCGATATTTCTCAATCGACGCACGATACGTAAAAAATCGAACAAAAACGACGCATAATAATGTTTTCAACTTTCTTTTCTTCTTTTATTCCTATTGCACGCGGGTTCGTTGCCTGGACAACTGAAATAAATTATCACAGTATTTTTCTTTGGGTAGCGGATGGCCGATTTCCAAAATTCCTCGTAATTAATAAAAAAAAAAAGTATCCAACTCTTGAATCCCTTTTCGATTGAACAATCCGAGAAAATCTGAAAAAAAGTGTCGGAAGAAACGTGTGTTACTGAAAAAAATTCTCAAAATGGTACGATAGATTTAAGCGAAACTCATCTCCTCCTACTTTAGTGTATAAACGTGTTCTACACGTGTGTCTGTTTCAACAGCTCGTTGTAAATCTCTCTGTAAGCTAGAATGTAACGAACTTTCTCTATTAAGCATGTTATGTACAGTTAAAAAGTAGGAGAAGTTTGTCGTATTGTATTTGGAAAATGGTGATTTCGTGACGGAAGTTGTGCATTTTGCTTCAGCGTGAATGTATCTCGATGCACGTGGGCCAAGCGGGTGTTCAAATGGGCAATGCTTGCTGGGAACTTTATTGTCTGGAGCATGGAATTCAACCGGATGGAACGATCCCGTCAGACAAAGTGTCCGGAACAAACGATTGCTTTAACACATTTTTCAACGAGACTAGTTCTGGCAAAATGGTACCGCGTGCTGTAATGGTCGACCTAGAGCCTACGGTTGTTGGTTGGTTTAATAACAATAATTAATAATAAGGATAGTAAGAGTAATAATAATAGAAATTGAAGTAAAAAAAAATACGAGAAAATTGTAATTGCACAGACGAAGTAAGAATAGGACGTTACAAGCAGTTGTATCACCCAGAACAATTAATCACCGGGAAAGAAGACGCGGCGAACAATTATGCTCGAGGTCACTATTCCATTGGTAGAGAAGTAATTGATTCTGTAATGGATCGAGTACGAAGGCTGACCGATCAGTGTACCGGACTTCAGGGATTTTTCGTGTTCCATTCGTTTGGAGGAGGTACCGGATCGGGATTCACCTCGTTACTCATGCAAAAACTCTCCGACGATTACGGGAAAAAGAGCAAATTAGAATTTGCCGTGTATCCTGCGCCACAAGTATGACAAAAATTCTAGAAGAAAAAAAAATCGATATGTAATCAGCTATCTAACGTGTAATGTTTAGGTATCTACCGCGGTTGTAGAACCGTATAACGCAATTTTGACGACTCATACTACAATAGGACACTCGGATTGCGCATTTATGGTGGACAATGAAGCAATTTACGACATTTGTAGGCGGAAGCTTGGTATCGAACGGCCTTCATACGCGAATCTGAATCGACTTATCAGTCAAGTGGTATCGTCGATAACCGCCTCTCTGCGGTTCGACGGTGCTTTGAACGTAGATTTGACGGAATTTCAAACGAATTTAGTACCCTATCCTAGAATTCATTTCCCCTTGGCGACTTACGCCCCGGTTGTATCAGTTGACAAAGCTTTCCACGAAGGGATGTCTGTCGCGGAGATAACATCGGAATGTTTCGAAGCGTCGAATCAAATGGTAAAATGCGACCCCCGCGAAGGGAAATACATGGCCTGTTGCCTACTCTATCGCGGCGAAGTCGTGCCGAAAGATGTAAACGCAGCTATTGCCGCGATGAAAAGGAAAAGTTGCATACGTTTCGTCGATTGGTGTCCGACTGGCTTCAAAGTTGGCATCAATTATCAACCGCCTACCGTTGTGCCTGGTGGAGACCTTGCCAAGGTATCAATTATTACATAAATATCTCAGGATGGACAATAATTAAAGAACAAGTATTCCGTAGTATGTAACTGGTGTATGACTGTGTTCTATAATTGAGACATACATATGTAGTCGGAGAAATGAAGTCGATCGATATTTAAAGTAATCGAATATCGTTTAGGTACAAAGAGCGGTATCGATGTTGTCGAATACCACCGCTATCGAGGAAGCATGGGCAAAATTAAATTACAAATTCGATCTGATGTATCACAAACGAGCGTTTATTCATTGGTATGTCGGCGAAGGTATGGAAGAAGGAGAATTTACGGAGGCGCGCGACGATCTTGCTGCGTTAGAGAGAGATTACGAAGAAGTCGCACTCGAATCGTCAACCACACCGGACGCTTCGCTGGAATTTTAAACATAAATACGTCGTGGTCCAGTCCATTCAAGTCTATTCCGGCATCTTCCAGCTACCCGAACTAACCATACAAATTAATCATGTGCAAAACAAAACAAAAATACCACCTTTCCATGCTCTCTTTATGTCTTATGATTTATTTATTTTTATCTTTTTATTATAATTAAAATTTTCTTTTTATACAACTGTTAACATCGATGAAATTAAAAAAGATATACCTCCGAATTTATCTTTGAATTCTTCGATGTAAAGTGAGGGGGCGAATATTGACCTGTTGGAAACGCGATACCTTTGTCTGGAGTATTATAATAAAACGCAACAAATTACGGAGATACATGTTTCTCCTTTTCACGAGTAGCAGAAGCGAAATTTATTAAAAACTTCAGCATTTTTTTAGAACTTAGTTGACATAATTATTGCACTAATAATTATAATAATTATTCGCCACTTTTGAAAACAAGTAACACAGCTTTGTGAGAATGGGAGAATCATTATCGTGCTATTAATTGCAAAAAATATAGATTACTTTGTAAATACCGTTTGTACATGAACGTAACAACGTACACATTACCGGCTATAATACCTAAACTGAGACAATTTTTTCGATTGTCAAGTTGTTACGCATACTCTGCAAAATAAAATATGCGACGAAGCAATGGTTTAAGTATTGTATCACAAAAAAGTTCTTGTAACATTTTCTTAACACTATATCGTATATTTTCCTTAAAACTAAAGTAAGATAAAACTATTCATTTGTGTTTATTTATCTTACAAGATATTTTAATTACAATTCGTTTCGTTTCGTTTCGTTTGGATCTTTGCGAAAGAATTAAGTTGATCGATCAAGGATGAAAAACATGAAGTATATGTATGAAAATGAATTGAGTAAGGTAGTGGGGTTTGCTGTTTAAAATACAACTATACAGTTATGCTTAAAATACAAAACTTCAATTGAAGTTTTAATAACATTAATATTAACAAAACGTTTGCCTGAATCTTTATACGAGGAATTTATGCACAAATATTTTTATATAACTTAATCCTTAAAATCCAAATAGTCAAACTATCTGGCAAAAGTAAACTCCTTAATACTATTACACCAAAAGCGTTGGTATAGGTTTTTTCCCAGGCCAAGCTTCTTTGGCATATTTTTTCTTTTTCGGTTCCATTGTTCGCGTATCGGTAGGTCCCTGTATTTCTGGTACGTGCGGCGCTTCCGTTTGTATTTGATTAGGTGTCATTTCTACTTCAGGTGCTGGATTCGGCAATGCAATACCAAGCCGAGACGATAACGAAGACAAAGCACTAGAAAATGGATTAAGTGATAACGACGATGGAGTAAACTGTTCCGGGGGTAAATCTTGATAAAGTTGAGGTGCAGTTGCTGTGGGTTGAAGGTGTTTCAAAGGATTGTGATCTTCTGATAAGGATATTAAACCTCCTTCCATACGCATTCTCTAAAATATAAGTCAACGACAAGTGTATTAAATAATACAGATGGACGGTATAAGAAATTATAATTCTGAATGAAAACGATTCTCACTTTACTTGGAACGACGGTCGTTTGTACAAGATTACGAAATCTTCCTACCGACGGATCGACATCTTCTGGATTTATTACTTCCTCGTCATCGTTGAAAGTAATTCCTTTTTTCTTTCGTTTCCTTGTTGGTTTATGAATTTCGTCGTCCGTTATACCGAGCATAGATATACGTCTATTATGCGCAGTGTTAAATTCCGTTAAATTCTGTAATTTAATGCGGTAGGCACAATTATTACTATATGCTTTAATAATGTGATTTAAACACCACTTTATAGAACACATACATCAAGTTCTGTCTCTGTTTCAGGCAAGCCCAATAAACCACCAGCATCTGTGTCTTCTGATAGTTTTTCTAATTCCTCGATAATAGGCCTGGTACCTGTTTGAGGTCTTTCTCTAATAATATAATACCGAGTAGAAGCTCCAAAATGAAATGTACTATCGATTGGTAATTGTGTGGGTTTATGTGGTTCCAAACGAAGATTGCCGATAAAAGTTCCATGTGCTGTACAATTGAGAGATGTTTGCAACATTTATAACTTAAACATTATCTATTGCTCTATTTTATCCTTACATTCCCTTTCTTTTAATCGACAATTATTATCAATAAGAATATTATGGAACATATATGAATTAAATATAGGCATATAATACTTACTGCTACCCAAATCAACAAGGAATGCACGATTTAGGTGTTTATGATAAACAAGAGCAGCATGAACACGGGAACAAGAAGCATGGTCTATACAAAAGTCATTCAATTGTTGATTACGACCAAATAAGTAACACTTTTTTTCATCAACCATTAATTTCTGCAACAAAATAATTAGTATTTTTAGTACCCCTTCAAAAATATGTAGAACTTTTATATTATTTAGTGCAGAATAAGACTTTCATACTTGAATTAATTTATCATTCTTCAGTACATCTAAATGTAATCCAACTGGTGGCTTCCCAGCCCTGAAAAGCATAACCTGTGTAGTCTATATTCGATCTTTCCTTTATTTACAAGTATCATTATGTGTTGTTCAGTAAACTGCTTTAAGTGATTATTTGAAAATTTCAAAAAAATTTTGCAAACGTACCAATTGGGTACCTCGTAATGATTAGCCATCACTGCTATCAAATAATTTACTTTGTTATTAAGCAGATATGAAGTTAAGTA
The DNA here is from genome assembly GCF_001263275.1 of Habropoda laboriosa. NCBI lineage: Eukaryota > Metazoa > Arthropoda > Insecta > Hymenoptera > Apidae > Habropoda > Habropoda laboriosa. Next base: position 449,687 of record NW_017101026.1, read on the forward strand.
GAAAGAAAAACACATTTGATGTCAGCGATGCCACCAAAACGTCATCTTAACCAAATATTAATAAAACTTTATAATCCTTCATAATAGTTTTTATTCCCATTCCATGTGTCGTTGATGTTTATCGAATCAACGGTGCAAATAATTGGCACATGTACGCACCCTAAAAAATAGTTATTTTGCAAGAACTTTAACGTATTATTTTGATGCCATATACATATAGATATAGATATATACATGTATACTTTCAAAGGCGTAATTAAATAATTTTGTGCCCTAGGCATAATTTTCAATGAGAAGTTTTGGGCAAATTTTTATATATACTTAAAAATTTAACGCAGTCTTTTTTGTAAAAAATATAATTGTACAACTTTTATTTCTATACTATTAAAAAATTTTAATAACAAGTTAATGCATACGATATGAAAGAAAATATCTTCTTTTGACACTATCCTAGTATTTTTTTGGATATAAGTAGTGTTCTTATTTTGGATTGTTCGGTATAAAAATCATACCTCTTTTCGTAACAAATATTTTAAACAAAATTCAATGAAGTATTCGTAATTAAGAAGAGAGAAATATGACGAAAAATATTTTTTACTACATTTTTATTCTAGATAGTTTCGAAGAAAATCTATGCGAATAGTAACGAGAATTAGTGTGGTGGTATTCATTAGTCGGCAATAAAATGAGAATCAATCATAACATTTCAAACGATTATGTTAGAATTTTAACATTTTAGGTTTCAGTAAAATAATACAAATTAAAAGTATAATAAAAATTGTCCAGTTGGAAGTGGAAAATCAAACTTTATAATTATACCAACACGTAGAACAGAAGCGAATACCACTGACGTACATAAACTGTCGACAGATTTTGTTATAGTTAGTACTGTAGCGTTTGCTGTTAATACAATTTAATCCGTATCATTTGAGTTGTATATATTGAGAGAGTATATAATTAAACAAAATATTTAAACAAATTATTCTAGAATAAATGAATTATAGAAAGATACGTGTAGCAATCTGTCACGGCTGAAATGTCGTATAAAATTGGACAGCGTGTCGAGGTTCCTAGTAAAGACTGTCAAGGAGTAATTGCTTATATTGGTCATCCGACTTTTGCTTCAGGAAAATGGATCGGTGTCATACTTGATGAGCCTAAAGGAAAAAATAATGGAACTATCAAGAATCAATCTTATTTTAAAGTAGGTTTCCGTATTTTTACACTAATATAGAGAATAAAATAATTGTATAACGTAATCTTTTAGTTGTACATTTTTTTATGTAACAGTGTGCTGAAAATCATGGAATGTTTGTACGACAATCTCAACTCATTTTATTGGATGAAGCAGGTAATAGAACCGAACCTGCTAGCCCATCTTCAGCAGGCAGTAGTGCAACAACACCAGATGAGATCAGTGCAGCACGTGCTAGAAGTCGGTTGAATAGGTATTGCAGCTTTTAATGTTCAAAGATTTTACCATATGTTTGCTATTTATTCTGTTTGTTAGAATAGTCTTATGTATTGTGTGTGATTATGCATTAACTTATGTTGTCATAAATTTCATGCTAGCGTTAGTACACGTCGAAGGAATGAACCTACTGCGTAAGTTACTGTTTCAAATCATTAATTAGAATTTATAGTTTGTAAACTAACATGCCAAACCTCTTTGTAAAATTTTTCATACGAGCAATAATAAAAAGAAATAGGTATCAAAAGGCAAGTATAATTAATAGATTCTTAAAATTCATATGCTGGTCATAAAAGAGTACGGAGAAAAGCATCTCCTGCCCATAACAGGCAGCAATCTGACAAGCTATCTGGGTAAGAATTTGTGTAAATTGACCGCTGAGAGATCTATCTTAATGTTTTTCTTAAATGCTTTTATGTGTGTAAGCAGCCAAAAATCATTATTGCTATTCATGAATGTTCATGATTTTCATAAGCTTTATTCATTGTAGGCTTGTAATCATACTCCAACTTTGATAATGTTTCAAATATTGTAAATGCATAAGGAATATTAATAAGCATATGAATAAAGTGTGGCAATTGGTTCATCATTTTTTTTTACTTTGAGAAAAGTATTATGGTAGTTTATATCTGAGTAATGTAATTTTTAATGAAAAATGTCAAATAATGCAATATATATATACACATTGTATTTAATTGGTAATGTATGTCTAAGTTGTGTTGTAATTTATTAATGTTTTCCTAGCTTCTAAGAGTTTATGTAATTTATGTGCAAAGGAATGTAACTTTAATGGTGTTAACACAGTACTATATTTTTTGGTTTAGTATTGTCATTGCTTAAATTTTTTTTTGCTAAGAAGATATTTACACTGCATTTTTTACAGCTCAAGACTATCATTGGCTGGTAGTAGAACACTTTTAAGTGCTAGAAGTACAGAAAGTTTATCTGGATCACAACATGAACGTAAAGATGGAGGAGAGTCACTTATACCAGCACCAACTTCCACTAAACGAGCTTCATTTATTGAGGTATTGCTTTTTGTTTTAAATATGATTATTTTTACGTGATTAATTCTAATAATAAGTTGATGTACCAATTATTTATGTGAACACAGCAAATTGATTATTCTGAGGATTCAACAAGGCATGAATACATTATTTGGTCTTCCATAAAATATAAATATACATGTAAATGTGAGAAAATTTTCACAATCAAATTAACAGAAAGCCATTGGTTTTGCTACCTTTAAGTTTCTGAACTATTCAAAGCAACTTACATGTTTGTTACTATCATATGCAGAGAATCTTATTCTGTGACTCGGCGATAAATTAAACCACGGCAAATAGATTTTTAAACACGATAGATACATCGATAAGGCAGGATAGTGAACTTTAAATTTTGAGTACATGTTAAACAATTCCGTTGGCACAGAATGATTCATATGGGAATGCACGTACGTGTTTCAGAAGTCCCCTAGCACGAGCTCGCCTCCCGGCAAAAAGCCAAAGGCCCAAGATGATCACAATAATGTAATTAATACTCATTAATTGTAATATCTAAATTTTCTCATCTGACCTCAAACTTTCTCATACTAGTTGTTTGTTGATCATAAGCATTAATTCATAACATGACTTCATAACAACTAGCATCATTGCACTTTGATGGGTTTACCTCTTCTTAATGGATTATGAAATTGATTATCCTCTACCGTATTCACTGTTTCATTAAGCATCTGCTTTGTTAATACAGTTCTGTGATGCTTTGATAGTCTAAAACATTTAAAAAGAAGGGGTACTTAAATATATACGATTGAGTTTCCATTTTTTTTCTTTTTTCTTTAACAATTAGATGCTGAATGAATCCTCCTTAGAATTACATGAACAAGGTGATATAATAACAGTTTTTCCATGAATAGGCATTTAACAGCATTTTGGTATAAACCTGCTGTATATACTCTCTCTTTCTCTTTATTTAATTATCTTTTACCATGACCTAGATATTCTTGGTATAAATGTAATTGATATTTATTATATATGGTTAGGACACAATAGATGACTTAGTCGATATTACACCTATTGTAAATTCCAATGTCATATAACATAACTCAATTCATTGACTGAATTTCCAACACTTGTTAGAACTAATAGAATATTCGGTGTAGCTTGTTGGTGTCTTTTATCGCAATTAATCTCATTAATCACTTTAAAATAGACTAATTCTACTGAATGTACATACAAAAACAACATTTTTCTAAAACATATTTTGTATAGGAAGTACAACAGGGTGTTTTTTTCATTACCGCCGGTAAAAGATTGTATCTTCGGTTGCATCATTCACGAATTATTAAGTTGAAATAAAGCATCTTAGGGTATACCAGGTATGCTGATGGATCTGAAGCAGTTCTTTAATAAGATGTATATGTTTTCAGTGCGATAATAAAAGAAACACCCGATGTTAAAATATAGTCTCATTTATTGTTTGTTTGCAATTTAGACAGGTTTTGTAGAGACTTTGAAACCACAATTTGTACCTGGTCAAGTAATGGCAAAAAAATTAATGCAACGTTCAATAAATTATTGTTTTAATGTATTCGTAGGTTCGCGATCTGACTGAAAAAGTGGAAACTTTACGAGTAAAGAGAATGCAAGATAAAGAAAGAATGAAAGACTTTGAGAAAACAAAGCTTCAACTTGACCAACTTCTCGAATTTAAAACGAAAGTTATGGAGAGCCAGGTAATGAGAAGTTTCGGAGCAGTTATAAAGGGGCTTTATGTTTTCCATTAATTTTAACTTTTTTTATTTTTATTTTTCATAATGGAAGGCCGGTCTTCAAAGGGAGATTCAACGAGCGCGTCAGGAAGCAAGAGAGGCACACGCAGCTCGAGAACAGTTTCAAGAAGAAATGGCAGATCTTGCAGAAACTGTAGAAATGGCAACATTAGATAAAGAGATGGCAGAAGAAAAGGCTGAAACATTGCAAATTGAATTGGAACAACTGAAAGAAAAATTAGAAGAACAAACATTGGATCTTGAAATATTACGAACAGAAATGTCTGACAGGGTAAAGCATTCTTTGTAATTTATATCCTATAGTGGTTATTAATGTATAAATTCTTATGGAATTATTGTAGGCTGCAGGAGGTGGTTCAGCTGGTGGTGTTTCCAGTTACGAGATAAAACAATTAGAACAACAAAACAATCGATTACGAGAAACTCTCGTTCGGATGCGAGATCTTTCCGCACACGAGAAACATGAATTTCAAAAACTTCAAAAAGATTTAGATCAAAAGAAGTCGGAAATATTAGAACTCGGTCGCACAAAGGAAAAATTGTCTTCACGAGTAGAAGAAATGGAACATCAGATAGCGGACTTGCAAGAACAAGTACGAAAAATACCAAACACAGCTGTTTTAGCTGTGAAATTTTCGTTGTTACTTATGAAAATTTGTCGGCTTATCGAATAGGTAGATGCTGCTTTGGGTGCTGAAGAAATGGTCGAAGTACTTGGTGAGAAAAAAATGATGCTGGAGGAGAAAGTGACAGAATTGGAAGAAGCTGTAGCAGATTTAGAAGCATTACAGGTATGATTTTTGTGAAAATACTATTTAAATGATTGTTATTAAAATATAATTATCTTTCTATTCAGGATATGTCCGATCAACTTGCTGAATCATCGAAAGAATTAGAATTAGAGTTGCGGGAAGAATTGGATTTAGCTGTTGGAGCAGCACGTGATGCTTATCGGCATCGAGATGCGGCATTAGAAACATTAGCGGATCGTGAATTAACAATTACAAAGTTCCGCGAACTCACGCGTCAATTACAGGAACAGTGTTTACAATTGCAGCAACGCGTACAATCAACAGAAAGCTCGAAGCTTGGTGTAGGAGGCACAGAGCAACAATTAGCAGAAATTTTAGATTTCCAAAAGACTTTCGCCGAAACCCGAGCGCACACAAAGGCTGTCGATCTTGAATTACGACGATTAGAAGTCGAAGAAGCACGAAATCACGTGAAATATTTATTATCCTTTATGAGTCCAGCATTTTTAGCGCGCGGTGGAGATCACGATGCTATTCTAACGCTTCTGCTTATACCAAGAATGATACAAAAAACCGAGATACTTATATCACAGGTGCGAGAGAAATATAGATCGCTGGATAAGATAGATAGAGCGGCTGTGTTGAAGGGTCATTTGGTAGCACAATATACCTTCAGATCGCGTCTATGTTCATATATGTACGCGCTACAAACGTTCCTCGGTTGCTTCGAGTCCGCACTGAGTGTTTGTACATCTGAAATGTTACTTAAAGTTGGAGCAGCTTTCCCAGAAATGGCAGCGCAGGAAAAATCTTTAGATGCTTTGATAGATTTGGCCAAGAGAGATCAATTAGATGAGAATCTACCAATGGATGCCATCGATAAGTGTTGCGGATACTTTTGTACTATGTTCTCCGTGTTATTCGGAGAAACCATTAACCAAGCCCGCTTGGTAGTTAATAGTACGAGAATGTTGGAAAGCTCTTGCGAAGCCATTACAACGGACGCCGCGGCCATTAAGACTCTAATTCAGGGAGACAGTGGCGACATAGGTCTTCTTTGTCAACATGCGGAGACGACGTGCGAAGTAATTCAGCAACACTTAAAATCTGCTAGAAGAAGAGTATTCACGGACCATGCTGCTGCACTTCATGCAGCCGAATCTAATTTGGGACTGGAGAAAGATTCAAGTGAACAAGTTTCTACGTGTTATCACCATGCTATGAAAATGATGAAAACTTTGCAGACTTTCCTGAAGAGTGCTGTGCAAGCAATTATCACGAACGGCGATTTAGATACAGGACTCGGTGCGGATAAGTTGAAGGAAATGATCTCCATAGCGTGCGAGAAGGTTTATGATACCGAAGATGTTGGACCTGTAGCTACTATTAAAGGAAGTTTGACAGTCGTTCAACAATTAGCCGCCAATCTAGCACAAAAAATGGCCGAATGTGAAAACGAGATAGCGATAAGTGGACAATTATCGCAACAACAAGAACAAAATCTAGATAATGAATCTATACACCCTATTAAAGTAAGAGCGCAAGTAGCGAAAAAGGAAGCCGAAGAAATTAAGATACTCAGTCGGAAACTGGAGACAAGAGATAACGATATCCTCGAAGCGAGATTAACTCTCAGAGAGAAACAAGAAGAATTATGTCAAATGATTTTAAGGAAGGATGTTGCGGAGAAAAAGTTTGCGAATCAGCAGCGCGAGCATGAATTAAATGTAGAAAAATTGAAGAGAAAATTAGACGAGGCAGTGAACCAACTGAAACGAAAGGAAAAAGAATTTGAAGAAACGATGGACCACCTCCAAACGGATATCGATAGTTTGGAAATTGAGAGAGGTCAGTTAAAGGAAAAGTTAAAATCTGTCGGAAAGAAGACGATGATGTCTGTGTCCGGAGTAGATAACATGTCCGGAAATGTGACAGCAACATCTGAAATTCAATCGTTAGACACCAAATTCTTGATGCAAGAAATAATCGCTCTTAAGGAAGCTTTGAACAGTGAAAACCAACAAAAGAAGAAATTAATGTCTGGCGTATTACGTCAAAAATTGGAGAGCTTAGATCCGATAACTCCTTCGTCAGAATCAAGATCAATTAATGCTAAGATACAGGAATTGAAACAAAAAACTAACGACCTAAATAAAGTAAGTTGCCAAGTTCTGATGTACGATGATATAGCATTGTTACTACTACTTATTATTGTTAATAATTATCATATTAATGGACAATTCAAAAAATAGTCTTTTACATTTTTTACATTTACTTAATTCTAACTAAAATTGTGACACTACTGTTTAGGATATTAAACAAGCTATGACATTCCCTGTCGTTCCTGATTTAAGACGTAATAAGGCACATGATTTGGAAGGTCCGATATTAAAGCACACAATGCCAATTTATCAATTGTTAAAACAGCAGATTGCTATGAAAGAATTAAAAGAACGAGCTGATCACTTGATCGTAAGTAATTGTAGTTAGTGAAAAAGTGTAGAGTCGTCATAATTGTTTGCAATTCAAAATTAATAACTTGATATGTGAATTTTTTTTAGGACGAAGTTCTCGAAGAGGTTATAAAGAAAACAGTAGGTGGAATGGCCGAAGCTAATTTCGCTGTATTCCCTAATCGTGAAATGGCTGCGGCAATACAAGAAAGTCAATTGCTCGCTGCAGAAATTACAATTCCACAGAAAGATGGTCAAAGACAAGTTCTTACCGTCAATGTAGGAACGCAGGAACTTAGGAAAATTCATACTTTGCTGTGCTATTAATTTTCATTTGCTGATTCTTAGTATTATATACTTAACATGGCAGAATATGCTACCACAGAAAGTGGTAAGTGCAATATGATTCAACGTAAAACATTAATTTATATATAGCCTTCGCTTCGTGATCACGTGCACCATAGGCTGTGGTAGTCAATAATATTCTGTTGTACTTATACACGATTAATCTACATGTATTTTATATGTAAAAAAAACGAACAATTGATTTTTGTATATCCGATGAAAGGAACGGATTAAATCTACCAACAATACCATAATTTTGGAGCGTGCGATTTTTATTTATTTTCGAATTGACTACAGCACGATGACCGGTGCATTGTAGCTGGTAGTCTGCAGCATTTTGTTACCTTATAAACTCAAATATTATTACTATTAACAATTTGAACGATAAAGTTATACGCCTCTATGGCTTCTGTATAATATCTTTTAAGAATCGTCAAATATATGACTTAAAAATATTTACATAAATATCCTTTACATATCCCATGTGTCAAGAATATCGCAACACAGTTTTCGGGAGCAAGTATATCGTCCACTTTGAACAACATGTTACTACCATTCTGGGTAACGATAATAATTGTGTATTGCCATCAAAATTGACACTTAATGAAATAGAGACTATAATACAATGTTCCACTTTTTATTTATAGCGATAAAAGGAGCAATAAACTGTTGATGATCTTTCATTATTTATGAAATAACGTATGTCTTAATTACTGTCACAATTTTATTATACATACGCACATGTATGTATGTATACACATATATAAAGCGTTATCTGTATACAGAATGTCCCGTAAGATATTCAACGAACTTTCTCCACCTGCTCTCTGGGTTGTTAAGAATAAAAAACACATGTCTTACAGGTTTATTTAATATCGTTACTATCGAGACAAACGTTGCTTAGTCTTATTTCAAGGTTTTTGCGGTAGTTAAGTAGTAGGCGTTACTATTCTGATAGCAGAGATCTTTACTACTTTATTATTTAAAGTGTATTGTGTATTATGTGGAGTCTCTATTCTCCAGTGGATGTGAGCTATCAATAGCAGCTGGCATTCTTGGGTCTGTTGCATGAAGTCAAAGGTTTACAACAACGTTAAACTAGAAACACGTGAGCAATTAACGTGAGGAAAACAATATGAATGAGAGAATATTATATATACAAATGGAAGGTTGTCTATTTATGAAACACTTAATATAAAAAAAACACATCGCAATTACACTTTCATTGGATGTCTGGTGTGCTGTTTCTACTACAACTGGATAACGTAATTAAGTAAACCTACGCTCTGTATATGACATTTT
>NW_017101026.1:458990-461177 GCF_001263275.1 Habropoda laboriosa
ATAGATTCACTCAAGGATATTTAAAGGTTATATCTCTTTTCTTAATCACTGTCCAAAAACTTCATCAAACAAACTGTCCTTTCGAGATATAATAGTACACAAAATCCAGTCGTGTTATCCTTATATCTTGGATCGTATTAAGGCTGACCGGACGTTCGTTTTCATTTAGAATGTTTTGCATAATAAGGACATGATGAATTAACAATGATTGATTATACATAATTTTGGAAGTAGTGCTTGGAACATGGACGTGAATATTGGCGCAACTAGTATGGTCAGTGTGTGAACGAAAATTTTTTTAATGACAGAAACGAGTCTTCTAAAACTCCTTCCTAAACGCTGTGTGTAACGTGACTTTGTGTAAGAGAATTCATTATACATATATCAATAACCGACTGACCGATCGATTAAAGATCTCTAAGTCACGTATTGTAAACTTAATATCGAAGCAATAGCACGGGAAATACCACTGCATAGTCTCTGCCATTAAAACTATACGGAAGAAGTCCTTTGGCTGGATCCGGTTACAGAATTGTATTTTATGCATTGTTTTTCTATATTTTTTTGTATACTTTTTATATTTTTATTACTTAGTCGAATAAAAAGCAAGCCTGTAATCCGTTTCCAATACAAAAAAGAGTCTGTTTAATGTTGATTTTCTTTATCATAATCGACTAAATATACCACCCACAGAAAGAAAGAGAGTAAAGAGTGAAGTTTTGTTGTTAGGACAGAATCACTAGTAATTTGTTCGTTTCTTGATCGATACAACGTATCTAAAAATTAAATTGCTGCCTTAATAGTAATATTATTTCCAGTACTTACTTCGGAGATATTGCCACTTACTCGTACGTACGCATGTATGTGTTTATGTGTACGTTATGTATATATACTTATATATAAAAAAAAAAAATATGTTATCAGGGTCAATAACATCAAAGGAAAATCTTTGATGCTGTTGACATGGTAGTTTATGTAAGAAAAATATTATCATTTCTCTTAAAGTTGCACACATTATATTTATACTGTATTGTACTGAGAATAAAACAAAAATCAGGAAGCAACAAACTGTATTTATCTCTCAGTATACTTACTTATATATTTTCTTCATACTTTCACATTATCATTCACTCGTTCTCACATTTCTTCTTCTATCTGTAGAATAGATATAAAATTTTATACGATGTACTCAATTAACTACCCCGAATGTTTAAGAATAGTCAAAACGTTCTCTCTTTTTTTCTATGAAAGTTATATGTCGGATTTTCGATTAAATCACACATTACACCGTTACGTGTATTCTCTTACAAAGGTCTTCGGGGCATCAAAACCTTTATTTCAATTATTATCAATGGTGAATTAAATAGGTAATAACAAAATAAGAACAAGCCACCTCTGGCTGATCTCACTTGGATTTTAAGCCCAAAGAGGTGGATCAACCAAAACTCTAAGCACTGAGAATACACTGAAGTTTTCATTAATCAGTGAATTCACAAACATGTACCCAATGGCATTGTCCTTTAGTTGTGTACGATACGCTTGTAATCGTAAATCTCCTCCTTTTTGTAAACTTAGAGGATTGATTGATTTGACTCTTTGCATGGCATTCGTACAAAGTTGGGTACCTGATCTTGGACACTTCAGTGACTGCAAATAGGATTGATGCAACGACAAGTAATTATAGTTTTATCTTTTCTGAAACAAACAATAAATTGCACGTTATATAAATGGAAAATAGGCTAAATGATATTAGTACTAGTACTAACGAAAACAAATGTTAAATCTAATGCTATTTTTCATTCCCTTCAAATCCCAAACTATCAGTGTGCAACTACATATAAAAAAAAAATCTAAGTTATCTAAGTTCTATATGTTGATACATTAAAAATAAAAGCTATATAATATGATTTGAGAAACAGTAATAAAAGAAATACCTGTTTGAGCGTTGGCCTGAGCGGATAGCTGACCTTGGGCTTGTGCTTGCGCCTGAGCAACTACTTGAAGAGTAGTTGCACCACTTGAAGTTGTTGCAATACTGAAACTAGTTTTTTGTTTCAGCATTGTCCAGTCAAACGTGTAATCGTATTGGTGATTTAACGTGCGAAACAGTATGCGGAAAAGTTGACGAAGATACATATAATCTGGACTTTCTTCGAAACGCAAGCCTCGCGTATAATTTAAATACAA
>NW_017101026.1:461189-465929 GCF_001263275.1 Habropoda laboriosa
ATAAGTACATATGTTTCAGTAGTGCATGTCATTTTTAATCTGAAATATTAATGTTTACAAATATACAACTTACCTTACATAAAACTTCTACAGGTGTGGACATCTTTTTTTCACTTATTTTTTCATATTTCTGCTTTTTGGTAGCAGCCTTAAGTCCTTGCCAAGGTAAAGACCCACGATTGAAATACATAAGCACATAACCAAGTGATTCCATATCATCACGACGGCTTTGTTCTATTCCAAGATGTGCATTAATTGAAGCATACCTTGCTGTGCCTGTTAAATTTTTATCTTCTCGATACATTATATGCAGTCTTGAACGACTATCTCTATATTTTTTAGCTAATCCAAAATCAATAAGAAAGAGCTGTAATTTTATAAATTATCTGCATTAAGTTTCAATGAAAATTATATGTATAAGTCATGAGGAAGATAATGTCTAACAGTATAAATTATACCTTATTACAGTGACGACCAATACCCATTAAAAAATTATCTGGTTTGATGTCCCTATGAATAAAATGTTTGCAATGAACGTATTCAATCCTACCAATCATTTGATCTGCCAACATTAAGACTGTTTTAAGTGTAAATCTTCTTGAACAAAAAGTGAAAAGGTCTTCAAGAGATGGACCAAGAAGGTCCATAACAAGTACATTGTACTCTCGTTCCTGTCCATACCTGCATGTAATATGGAAACAACAATTATTTATAAGTACTAACACATGTATAGTATGATAAATATAATTTTATTCAACAGAATAAAATATTAAAAGTAATAGTTACCAACGTATATGAGGTATTCCTATACCACCATGTAGAATTTTATATAGCTTCGACTCATATAGGAGTTGTGGATGTCGAGCACGCATGCTCTCCAATTTAACAGCAACTTCCTAAAATAACATATAACATGCCAAATTTAATACACTATTAGGGCATCACTTCAATATACTTATATACATATATACTTGTTGAAGTTGTAAAGTTTCTGTGTTTATGCATCAATTATTGAAATTCAATTCTACATACTTATAATACATCATATAGAAGCAATAGGTGTATAGTTACTTTTGTTTAAGATTTTTCAAATAAACAAGTGTATATTACAAAGTTACACAGAATTTCCATGATACTTTTGTTATGTTTTAAACATTTTCTTAAATTTGCATACACCCAACTCACCTATACAGATATATGTATACTTCATGTAATATGAACATATTTATTTGTATATGTGGTACTTTAAATATTTGATAAGTTTCATTATTACACCAATAATAGAATTACTGTTAACTCAATAATTAGTTCCACATTAGTTTTATTTGTAAAATCAGTTATTTGATAAATAAACCATAGTTCAATGATATACATTATAAGAAGAAGAATTGTATAATATTTATACAATACAGTAGTAAATATAATAGTAAAAATTTTGATATTATTATTTCGTACAAAGAAACAAGACAATATAAGTATGTAATCTATAAACTTGGTAGGAATGAAGTTTAAATGTATATTTTATATGCAACAAAGGAAAAGTTTTGACTACTTAAGTATAATTGTTTAATAACCATTTACCACAAGTGCTTCATCACAAACGTTACAAATATTGATATTTTAGTGACAAACTGTAATTTGCAATCGTTGATTAATCTCTTCCATAAACAATACGTGCATAAATATTCTTTCTAAAATGTAGAGGTTAATCGCGTAGAAAAAGGTTGGATAAACGTTCGCAGTTAAACAGAGAACGTAGTTCGTAGAAATTTTGAAAACAGCCGAACTCGGTAGAGCGGATAAGTGAACGTAACATTACCAAAATGAAAAGTTTACAACTTGCAAATTGGGTAAGAAAAAACAATGGGTATTTCACGCAACCAACAACAATATCATGAAAAACATATGTCGTAACAAGCTTACTGGTGGTATAACAAAAAATACTTTTCCACGATATACATTAGGTAAATTACTTGTTAAAAAGGGACGAGAAAAAGAAAAAGAAACAAAGAACACGAGAAGGAAGATGTGCTGGCAGGTCGTCTCACATGAAACGGTACTCCTTACCTCACCATTAGAGGTGTTGATACCGAGGTAAATGTCGCCAAAGGATCCTGAGCCAATCTTCCTCAACAGCCTGTATTTGCAACCCACGACAAACTCATTCTTTGCTACTGACATCGCCAACGACATCGACATATTGCTCTTGGCTTCCCTACTTCTGTCCTTCCTCCGCTAGAACCGACGGCGGACTCTGCGACTGGCTCACGTCGGAATCAAACCTGATTTAAAGTACTGAGCGTACCCGGTAGGACTTATACGCCATTTACTGGCAAACTCGACGATGCTGAGCCTTCTCGAAGCTGTATCGATGGAGGATTTTTTTCGGTAAAATCTGTTCAGGAAACCGTAGCCAAAAGTCACTCTCTAGTGGCACAACAAAACCCCACTAATACGCCGACATTTTCCCTTTCGCTAGAAGCACGAGAGCAACTGACGTTGCGGAAACGATGCGTCACAGCGGGCGGCGTTCAAGTCAGTCCTTATCAATAAATCGCTAACAATTAACCAAGGTATGTTTTTCATCAAATTACCCGCAAATCTTCTATTTAAATAACGAGAAAGATTTCGTTTAATCGTGGTATGAGTTTAGCATCGTCTCGAAATTTAATTGTACGAAATGACTCGCTTGAATTTGCAGTACTAGATTTTCCTCAGGGCCGTATCAATGTCACCATGGTTCTTACTGTGAACGACGTCTTTCACAGTGACGTCTACTTAAATAAAAACATGCATTGTTAAAATGTAATTTTTTTTTCTAATTTTTTTCGCGCGATTTTTTTATATATTTAAAAAGGAAATTGTTTATCGGAAGGTTAAATGGAAATAAAAAATAAAAACGGAACAAACGAGAACTTTTTACACTTTCGTTTATATTTCATGCGACAATGACATGGATTAAACAGATGAATTGAAATATTTGTAAAGGTTTGATCTTTTTTATTCGATATTAATACATGTACGTTCTAAAATACTGATTAGCAAAAGTATGAAATTACGTGCTGTTAAGTATTTCTTTCATGATGCAACCAATGTAGTGTTATAGATTTAAGAATTTTCAAATGTACACAATTAATATATGTATGCGTACGTAGTATTACAGACAATAAGTATAATTTCTATTGCATATACGTATAATGCACTTCAAGGCAATATGGGTCAAAAGTACTATTACTTTTTAAACAATTTATGCTTGTATATAGGTACACTACTGATCATACCGGAACCTTGTGCTACTTATTAGAAATTGATAGGAAATTCCCTGATCGTTTCTCATTTATTGTTTTCATTAAATAGAAGAGAAAAAATGCTATTGCGACATGTTACAAGACTTTCTCGTTTATGAACGATAAGAAAAATATGTATGTATATTGTGTTATTTGAAAATTTCGTAAAGTTCTTAGCGACATCTAAGCTGTGCAATATGGTAAAATAAATTGTATGTTAGTTACAAAATTTTTTTCACATATATATTGCAGCAGCTGATGTTGTATTAAATTTTGAACGATCGATGGCAATTCTTTCACAAAGTTTAATACAGTTGCGGTTAATATTAATGAGAAACGTTTTCGTAAATATAAAGAATTGCAACAAGAGATCCATCATGACAACTCGTACGAAACTTGAAAAGGTTTTACAAAATCTTGAAAAAAATCCTTTTTATGATAAATATGCCAGTAAAATAGCGAAACTTCAACAAACTAGCCCAGAGGAGTTTTTGGATCGTGTCGAAAATCAAGAGAAGAAATTTCAAAAGAAGACAGGTATAAATAGTAACCTATGTAATATGTATAAGTATTTCGTGCGTATTATTGTTAATATATTAAATGAAAATGGATCCAGTATTTTTGCTCGTATGTCATATGTTCATTATTATTTAAAATAAATTTTCTATATCAAAGTGTGAATGTGTTGTATATAACAACATGCTATTTTAAGTATAAGAATTTAGATTAGAGTGTTCTTTAATTGTAATGATTAATCGTAAGTATTATGTGTGAATTTCATTTTTCTATGTGTATGTTGTTAAATTGAAGCAAAACAGGATGAAGAGCTGAAATATTTTGATAGTCAAGCAAAACCACAGTTGGATCAAGACAAGCAACCTCAACAAGCACAATTAAACAGTATAATGAAAGTGGACATGATTCAGGATAAAACAAAGGATGAGATTATAAATATTTGGAAAGATTATCATAAAGATAAAGATTATATATGTGGAATATTAGCACCAGAACAATTTGATAGAATGTTTGAACGTGGGAAACGTTATCCAACATTTTTGCTGCCATTACCTAGAAAACATGGATATGAGTTTATTGTTAGTCAATTCTATGGGCTAGAAATTCATATGACACCACTTTTGTGGTATCAAGCGCATAAAGAAAATGCACCAGAATGTTTAACTATAACTCATTATACAGAATTAAAGGATGACAAAGGCATTATTCTTATGCGTGGTGAATTTGATAAAAAATGCATTAATGTACAAGAAGCACAGTGTTTAGTAAATGAACTGCAATTATATTATTCTACAGATAATCCTAAGAGATTGCAATTGTTGGAAAACTTTTCTGACCAACCTGACAAATTCAAACATATGGATCTCATAGCACAATTAGAAACAATACAATTAGAATTAAAAAATAACTGAATATTTGTAAAATATACTCTAACTAT
>NW_017101026.1:465978-466688 GCF_001263275.1 Habropoda laboriosa
AATACACAACTGGATTTGTTTTTTCTTAGACTTTTGTCTTTTATTTGTATGCAATATTTTGAGTAATTCTAATACAGAACAATTTCATTGTAGTTGCAGTCCACCTATCAAAACCTAGTCATATTCAGTCTTTATGGACATTTCCAGTTTTGATGACAAGAACACAAACATCATGCCTTTATGGTAAAAGAAACAATTTTAGTGATAATGCATTTCAAAACACGTACATTACTACACCTATATTTTATGTTAATGCTGGTATGTTGTTACAGAAATATAAACTATAGATAGTTTGTATTGAAATACTGACATGTTTCTCTTTGTTTTTTAGGACCACACATTGGACATGCTTATACAGCAGCTTTGGCAGATACTGTAGCTAGGTTTAATTCTATGCTGGGACATTCTGTGTTTTTATCTACTGGTACAGATGAACATGGTACAAAAGTTCAGAAAGCCGCAAATGCCGCGGGTTTACCAGTTCCTGAATATTGCACTCTAGTTTCACATCAATTTCGAGAAATGTGCAACACATTTCAAGTTTCATATTCGAACTTTATCAGAACAACCGAGGAACAACATGAAAAAGCAGTTTGTCATTTCTGGGTTGTTAAACTTATAAAATAGTAGGTTTGATAAATTTGAAACGATGAACATATATATGAAGTTAAAATTTTGCAGAACTGTTTAGAAGAAAGAGGGCATATTTA
>NW_017101026.1:466746-475929 GCF_001263275.1 Habropoda laboriosa
GAATTAATACAAAAGAGAAACTCTATGACAGAAAGTAGTAATGAAACGTTTGCAGAGTCGGGAGATGTTTTAGACTGGACAGAAGAAGATACTTACAAATTTCGTCTTACTTCTTTTAAAGATGATTTGAAATATTGGTTTCAGCACGGTTTGTATGCATAGGTGTATACAACTTCTTTGATTCAACGAACGTGTTTTAACTGACTTTGCTGTTTTAATATTGAAACTTTGTATTTAGAAAATGTAATATATCCGGCAATATATCGCAATACATTGATCTCGTGGTTAGATGATCTGGAAGATTTAAGTATTTCTCGACCTGCCAAAAGAGTGCCTTGGGCAATTCCTACTCCTTCTGATGAATCTCATACAATATATGTATGGTTGGATGCATTGGTAAATTATTTAACTGCAGTGGGATATCCAGATAATTCGTTTAAAAAATTTTGGCCACCAACTGCACAAGTAAATGTCTTTATTTTATTCAAATATAGAATAACATTTAAAATTGAAGAAATCTATGTGAAAATCTAAAATTATTTACAAACATAGGTGATAGGAAAAGATATACTGAAATTTCATGGCATATATTGGCCAGCATTTTTAATGGCTGTTGGTCTTGAACCACCGAAACAACTTTTGTGTCATGGGCATTGGACTATTGAAGATAGCAAAATGTCAAAATCTAAAGGAAACGTAATTTCACCCTTTACAACTGCAAAAGACTTTACAGCAGATGGTTTAAGGTACTTTCTTTTGCGAGAAGCAGTGCTGCATGCAGATGCAAGTAAGGAAAATAATATGCAATATTATATTTAAAAGCAGCGATCTTCGTTTTGATATCTAAACAGTTTATTTCTGTTTTGTAGATTTCAGCACGCAAAAAGTTCAAAGAATATTAAATGCTGAACTTGCCGATACACTAGGAAATTTAATTAATCGATGTTTGGGTAATACTATTAATCCAGGAGGGATAATATATAACGCGGCCGAATATAAAACCATTTTAAGATCCAAGATAGCTCTAGAAAACATGAAAGCTTTGGAAGAATTGGGAGAAAAAGCTAAGAAACATTACGAGGAAAATCATTTGCATCATGTAGTAGATGCTGCGATGAATACATTACGTATTACTAATCAAATGTTTGATCGTCATCAACCATGGCTTTTAAAAAAATCTGAACATTTCGACTCTGCAAAAGAACTAGAGTCTGTGATATCTTTATGTTTCGAAAATATACGAGTGGCTGCTCTAGTATTATATCCTATTTTACCTAGATTAAGTTCCGATCTTCTTGATTTTCTTCAAATTCCACAAGTAAATCGCACTTGGGAAGATACAAAACCGCTTCATGTAACGGGTACATCGATCGAAAGAACACCCATCTTGTCAAAGAAGGTATTTTTTAGAAAAATAAAAAATTAAGAAAAGGCTGAGTACGTAAATTATTAATACTAAATAGGTGTGTGTGTGTTGGTATAGGATAATAAGGTTGTAGTAAAACATTTCAAATTTAATACTCGCGTGGAAGTCTTATGCTAATATATTTACAGAGAACGGTCATTCAGTTATATCATTAGTATACATCAACATCGTGCACGTGTCATTCCGACAGGAGAAATATAGTTGTGATTTTTTGTTACGTTGTTTTATCTTTAACTTTCGTTTTCCTCTCGTCGGAATACAGTACACTTTGCATATCGCTGATATAGATGTATGGAAGAGGCTCGACGAGCGTCAGTTTCGTTTCGCGAGGATTTCTCCTTCGTTTGGATAAATGACGCAGATTTGAGTAAGATTCGACGGGTTGCACAACGCTCTTTTGCGACACGTTAGCACCTAAACGAAACATCGTTTACAATGCAAAAACATGTGTAACGCGTGTTGGTGTCCCGTCAAATAGAAAAATAAATAAATGACTATTTACAAGATGGAAAATGAATCTGAGCGGGTTCCACCGCGATCCTATCATTAATTACAATTGCTTTATGAGAATGTATTCTAAATACTATACTCGAATTTTTCTACCCACGAATTTTGCTGTTTTTTTTTTTTTGTGTTTTTTCCTTTCCTTAGTTTTAAATTGATATCTTCCTGTTCGATTTCTAGACAGTTCCCCCGTTTATCTTTCCTTTTATTGTAAGAGTGAATTATGTCTCATGGATATGTTTTGAACTACCTTCTGGTGATTGTCTTTACGTTAATTTTCTTTTTTACCGTCTATTTGTATCGACAAGTTCTGTCCCCTTTTCATCGTTCACGGATAAAAAATATTGGATAAAAAAATTTACATCGTAACTTTCGCTGTTTGTGCAACTTCTCTACAGCGTGGAGTAATTTAAATCTTTTTGGCGCCAAAATATAGGAAAAGAAGAGAGAAATGGACAGAGAGAGAGAGAGAGAGAGAGAGAGAGAGAGATTTTTGAACTTTTCCTAACACGGATGCATTTGATATGTAAGATAGCTATTGCTTACGATGGTAATTCTCTTAAATATAAGTTTTTTCATCTTCGTTTAATTCGGATTGCGTTGCTTTTGTTTCGATACACACGATATAGACGATAAATACGAAGAATCCTCTGAGAAGAAAAGTTCAAAATCATTCTCAACCTCTCGACAGAATTTTGTACATTTTCCTGATCGTATCTGCCTGAATGATGAAATGGTAAGCTTTGTCGTTCAAGTCAGCGATGACGATTACGGTTATGTTTAAAATTTTTGTACGATCCATCTACAGAGACCTTGAAAAATTCAGCGCGTGACATTTGTTCGCGAGACGCTCCTCGATTCGATCGCAGAAATATTCGCAGAGTATTTTCGGATCCAGAACGCACAGTGTTTACACACACAAAATTTAACGACAGGAAGGACGAAATGTTTTCGAGTTTTGTCCGCGGTTTTATTTACGTGTTAAATGGTTGAGTGTAAGCTGCATAAGATCGATAACCACGATGAAAAATTGGGAAGCGCATTCGGTCACGAGATTTACGGAAGGCGAGACGCACGCCCTGACGTCTACGAGCGCAAATAGCGTTCGATAGGAAGATCGATAAATCGAGCGAATACTCGAGTCGAATTATATCGCGCTGACGATAGTATCGCGGTGTCTTTGCGCCATTATTCCGACCTGACAACTGTCCGCGCTCGATCTTGGACTAATATTACATTCGATCATAGACCCGTTTCGTTTCTGCACGACCACGGATCGAAATTCTCCACACTCGCTGGTCGACGGCTGATTTCCTCGGGCACGTGCACCCTTCGTGAGGATTCTCTTGAATGCTTCTCGGAATTCTGTGTTGAAGATGCTGTAGATGATCGGATTGAAGGCCGAGTTACTGTAGCCGAGCCAAGTGAGTACCTGTTACACAAAAATTTTGATTTCCTTTCGTACTTTAAAGATATTTTTCGATGCAGCAGGTATTATCTAATTTCGTATTGTTTAATGGCGTCGTTTACGAGATAATGGCGGGAAAGGGGATTATTCGAACGACTGGTAAAGTAAAGTGTTTTTCAATGAAATAAGAAAGAAATGTTCGTACTTGGAACGCTCGGACTGATATGCAGGTCTTGCAATATGCAGCGACGATATTTACGCAGAAAAAGGGTACCCAGCATATTAAGAAGACGCCCATAATTACACCGACTGTAATGGCGGCTTTATGATCGGACACATGATAAGGACTCGTCGGCTTCGTTTTTGTTTGTGGTTTTGGCGGTTTGTTGCGAGTGCTTTTCGAGCGAAAACTTTTGGCCATTGAGGTGTCCGGCAGTTTCGTTACTGCACGGATGCTTTTTACGTGTTTCTGTGCGTAGCAATAGAGCCTGGAAAAAAGCATCAAGTGTGTCCGTTTAGAAGGTAGGTTTGCTCCTAAGAGAGAATTATCTTATCTGTCTAATTGAAGAAATAGTTTCTTTTAAAATTACTTGCAATTCACCTGCAATAAATTCCCAGCATTACGATGCAGGGCACGTAAAAAGATATAGAGGAGGAAACTACCGCATAGGTGGGTGTAAGGTCCAAGGCGCACGTAGGGTGTTTCTGAAAGATAAAACGATCGGTATGGGGGACGGCTCTTTCTCCACATATCGATATCAACAATAATACATTATACAAAGAAAATAAAGAATAAATACATATGCAAGGGAAGTAGGTAAGTACACACCTCTTTGCCATCGACGTAAATTACGGGTTCGTCTGCTCGATGAAGGCCTAGGCTGATCGGCACGAAGGATATGAGTCCTGCGAGCAACCAGACAATAGCGATTCCAGCAAACGCGACTCTTCTCGTCACCCAGCGGCCGTATCTGATCGTAAAACGGTATGGAACGTTATTTTCGGACGAGCCAAAGATAAAAATGATAGACTTGCCTGAGAGGATCCTTTATATGAATGTAACGATCGAGGGAGATTGCGCAAAGGTTGAGAATAGAGGCAGTGCTGCACATAACGTCAAAGGCGATCCAGGTGTCGCAGAATCGTGGACCAAACACCCAATAGCCGAGGAGATCGTTTACCCCGGCGAATGTCATAACCAGACAACCGACGAACAGGTCGGCGATCGCCAGGGAGGCGAGGAATAAGTTTCCTATCCTCCGTAAACCGCGGTCCGTGTAAATCGCCACGCAGACTAGAATGTTGCCAGCGACGGATAAAAATATCAGGATCAGGAAGAGAAATCCTGAAAGAAATGTTGGAACGAACTGGACTAGTGGAGAATCGATCGAGTTTGTTCAATTAGTATCACTCACCCCTCGAACAACTCTGATCGGAGATACATAATCTCTACATCCAACGCATGCTGATATTAAAAGGTTCTTTTTTTTCTTTTTTCTTTTTTCTTTTTCATTGTGCAATACAATAACTATGAAATGCGTGCGTAAATAGATTAGATAATGTTCGAGTTAAAGGAGAGAAACGAGCAGGGAAGATGAATGCATTATTACAGCAGGGCAAAGAATACGAAGCAGGAAATATCGGTGTGCTTTCTCCAAGAAAATGGAATATTTAATATCAGGATAAACAAGCAAATTGTTTAGTACAGTACATATCCATATACCGGTGCATAGGGGAATATGGAAAGGACGAAGAAAGGAGGAAAGATATGTAGAACGGAGGACGAAACAGGAAGAGAACAGAGAAGGGATATAGCGAGCTTAGATAAAAGTTTTCGAATGAAGGGCCTCTCCCAGAGGGTTGTCTTCGAGGGGCGAGTCGCGATCGATCAAATGGGAAGTTTAGCGAACCAACTAGAAGCACCGACAACAGTGAGAAACTGTCTTCAGGCAGATCTTCTTCCCCGTCTGTCAGGTTATTCTGTAAACAGACGAACAGATTTTTTACAATATGTATCATTAAGAAGAAACGTGTGAGATGATCATCTTTGTCGTTTCTAATACGAGTTTCTATACTGTGTATATTCTTTCTCCTTTTTTTCCCTTGGGAATAGAGAAAGCCTGTTGGCCATCTAGATATGTACCACCACGGGTTTCCCACTGAGAATAGGGACACGGTGTAACGTGCTTCTATGTATTTTCTCCTGATATTTTCCCCGATATTTCACGCCAAAGCTGCAGATACACCGGGAATACTCTTGAGATTCGTATTCACGGAAAATCGATACTACAGACGGACCAAGATGACGTTGGGTTTACAGACTCTTTACTTCTGCTTGAACGCGTTGTCTGTCAACCCGTTCTCTATCCCATCTCGAAGACACGTAAAAATATCGCGAGATGAAGGGTAATACTAGCGTGAAGCAGCTTGTGCCACGTATCTTTCTATGAATAGTCTGAAACTGTTACTATTCCTATTCCTATTCCTATTCCTATTACACTTACTTACATGCTAATCCTTTTCCAATATTTTTACTACACGGTTGTTCGTACGATATTCACAGATCGTGTTTATCGTCGATTTTCAAAGAAGAAACGAAATAAAGAAAAATACTCGAAATACTTTTTCCTCAAAAGTCACGGTACCCGGTTTCACTTTTAAGGTAAAGGTCACTTTTTTCTCGTTGGGAAAAACCTCGGTGCACCGTTTGCCGGTGCATTGATTTTCTGAACGTAGTGCAACATATGTATGTAGAGTACCCGCGTCTCCTTCGTGAACGTATTACTTAATTAGAAAATTCAAATCAACAAAGCGACTAGTCGTTTGCTACTTTTCCTAGAAAATTCAATTGTATTTGTAACGCTCGCGAAGAAATTCCGGTACAGCCGAGAGATAACGATGCAGCCTCTCGATTAATGACGTTCCGCTATTCCACGTTCGTACGGATCTTCCATCGTGTAGTTATCAAAGAAAGGAAGGATTCGTTTAACAGGAGGGAAAGGTGTCTCGTAAATATCAATGTTTTTTCGACAAGCTGTAAGAATCCTCCCTTTTCTTCCCGCTCGCTGCGATCTACGCTCCATTTATTCCGACGACGTACATATACACACCGCTATGCCATACCATACGCGTTGCTACGAAATAAAAGATCCATTCGTTTCCAGGCGGCGACGTATAAACGCGTAAGGTATGTACACATATGTATGCGGTAGAAGAAAGAAAAGAAAGAGAGGAAAGAGAGGATATAATTTACGATTCGTTCTCCTTCGTTCTCCTTTAGTCTCGAGGGACTAATTGCTCTTCCGGTTGAATTTGCAACATCGAAGTTGGCCTTCGCTAGTTACGAACCCCATCCCCGTTCGAGCAAATAACCTGAGAGGGTATCTCGACGTGTGGAATCTTTTCTTTCGATGAAATCGAAGGGTTGATTCGAGAACGTTTAAATTGAGAAGGATGTTTGTTGGCTGGTATCGAAATACCTTTCTTTTCACCCCTTTCGCAAATTTATCTTCCCTTTTCACTCGTCCTCGCGATCATACCGAGAGCTTGAAAGTTTTCCAAGTTGTTGTGGAAGTTGAGAAGGACTTAAGTTCGCTCGACGTCGACCATTAACGATACATTTAACGCGAAACGCTAAATGCTCTCTCCGTTAGAGGTACTCTGGAAGTTTGTCGTTTTTAACGCTTTTATTTTATCTAAAACAGCCCGTTATCGCGAGTTGCGCGACCGTACTCGTTTGGCTCCAGCGAGGAAGCGCAAAAGTGGTGTAGCTTAATGAAAAACACGCCGTCGTTGCTGACAATGATGAATCTCTCGTTGAACACCGTTCGTTTCTGAATTGCCACGGTTATATGGGAAAAATCGGGGAGATTTTCACGTTTCGTCGAGTGTTAGGACGGCTTTAGGCTGTCGTTGTATGATTTTCGGCATGTAGGTGCTGGAAAGTTTGGCGGGTTAGTGTAAATTACGGAGTCCCCGAGCGATAATCGCACCTGTTGGCTGGAAGGTTGGTCGGGAATCAATTTGCAGAAGTTCTTGGCTCCGCGCGGCGCAGCGTGCTCATGCGAAAGGAGAAGCGGCGACTCGCCGATATCTCGTTAACCCGAACCGATTTCACGGATTAAACGGTCGGATCATTTTGCACCAAATGGGAAGTGCAATCAAACGCGACTTTGTCCGGATTTTCTCGATGAATAGCTCGCTCAAACTTTCCTCGAGTTCATGCCGCTCCGATAGTTGAACCTCCGTTGGTCAAAGTAAATCGAATATTTGCTTCATTTTTCATTTACAATCTATATAAAAAAAAAAAGAATATTCTTTTATCGAGGAATAAAATTGCACCGGTAGTGGAACAGAAAATATGTTCCGTTTCCCTGAGCCTGGGATATAGAACAGAGGCTTACGGTGCAATAAATCTCGGCGCGATCATAATACCTCCTATTCCCGCGTAAATTTATATTCGATATTTCGCTATTGCTCGCGGCAAGCGACAAGTATTGTATAATAGTATAGCACGTGCTACCATTGTTTCTTCGTTACAATAGGTGTGAACGTAACACAGAGCCGGGCACGGGAGAATCTTTTAGAGCAAAAAGCTGTGCATTTCGGTTGATAAGCCGCTCTCTCGTGTATCGCGTTGCTTTCGGAATTCGAATATCGTCGGATATTGAACACGGCTGACAAGCGGTATTTTGTTTTTCCCAAAAACCTGTACCCATATACAGAGTGTCATCGTAGCGAGAAGCGGAAAGCGGAAATGCGATACGGGCGTCGGAGAGGGAATTTTGGAAATTCACGCGACGTGGTCCACGTCGTCGTACATATGTATTTCAGTTCGGGACGATTGTCGAGGAAATTATCCATCGTTTTTTCTTTTCTCTTCGCCACAGATTCGATACCTTATTCAATACCCGATTTCGGATTCGTCTCTCGGTAAACTTCGTTTATGTAATAAAGCTTCAACGCTCTAATTCTGCGGAATGAAATATGTTTAAAGTAATGCACCGGCGCCGCTTCCAATTAAGTTTGCCCGTGTTTAATGAAAACACGTTTTCGGCTTCTGTAACAGCTAACAGGTCCATTTTCCGCGTATTATTCGCGCATAAAACGTGCCCCCTCTCGTCGAAAGACCGTGGAACAGATTATGTATCTCGGTTAACCGTTTCTCGTATTTGAATTTTCGAATTTGCTCCTTCGTTCGACCGTACTTCTGCCCGCGGCTTAAAGCCTCCGGTGTAGAATTTATTTGAAATCTCTTCTTGACCATCGTCCAATCTCGTGTCTCGGCAGAATTTTGTCTGGTGCGAGCGGTGTGATATCAGCCAGCTATTGTATTCAATAACGTGGATTCCGCTTGGAGAATTCGTAAGGGCGCATGTCCGCGCTAATTGGAGCATTAATGGTCTCGTTCGTCACGACTATGGTGCAGCTGCTATAACAACATGGTGGTGATATCACTGACCATCAAGGACCACCAAGTACTGTCTAATAGAATTTAAGAGGAGTGAAACAAAAGGTTCTTCGAAAGGTTTCAAAATGGGCTGGTGTGGATAATAAAGGAGGATTTATTCTTATTACGCGGTAGATATTTTCCAATTAATTCCAAAAAGGATTATCGTACGGTTATTTTAACGGTAAGTTTCAATTCGCCGAAGGATTTCAATATAATTCTACGCCTTCCTCTATTTTTTCTTCTCTTTAATCGAATGAAATGTTCCCCGTGTGCGTGCGTATTCCTATTGTTACTTCCCGGAAGACAACGATTCAGTTTTAGCCCTTAATTTGCATTCCATAGTTGAACATCGCGCGGTGATATCGTCGAATCCAGTGAAATATTCATAAACCG
>NW_017101026.1:475949-539062 GCF_001263275.1 Habropoda laboriosa
GAACAAAGAGAATTTTAATCCGAGGCAGCAGTCCGAATATCCAGCGTTCATTTCGATTGTTTCCATTGATAATTTTACGTGTTCCTTTTGCCAATCTCCAAATATGTATATCCTCTCTATACGTGTGCACCTTTTGTAAGTATCAATTCAATTATACCGTTTCCCTTTAACAGAGCTAGGTTTAATTACAGTTAATTAACATAATATTTGGAAATGGAGAGAAAAATTCATCTCTCGTGTTTCCGTTTACGTTAAATTGTTATTTCATGCAATTAGTTCGATTTATTGGAATAGCCACGATATTACGCGAAGCGCGCAGAACTTCAGCCAAAAGTACTCTAAATAAATTACTATGGGCAGCGAGGAGGGTGGATGGAGGTCACCGAGAGCAGGGCATTGGTCGATATGCCAACGTCTCCTGCCTGCAGGTGCACCTGAGGTCATACGCGAGCTAGCGTAACCTGCATCCGACGTTCTTTAACGTTGCGTGTGCGGATTTTTTCCAATTTCTATCTAACAAACGAACAGCGGGGAGAATCGAACGAATGCGAGAAATTTCAAGGCAGCCTGCACGCAATAATAAATAATTAAGCTCGACGTGATGCGACAAGTTTGCTGGCTCTCGTTATAGGTTATCTGTTTGTCGCTGTATTTTGTCTCGTTTGTAGCGAAATTGTAGGTAGCACGTTCCATTGAATGTTAGCCAAAGGCTGGGCGGCGCTTATCGGTGTCGTTTCCATCTCCTCCGCGCGAAAAATATAATTTTCCGTTTCATCCTCCGGGAACGTTCTTCCTTTCTTCCCCGTTCACCGGGGCCTTTCTTATCTGAACTCGCGACATCGGGTATATCTACCTTTAAAGTCTTCGCTGAGACTTCTTAAAAGGCGATCTCGATGATATCCGTTGCACCACTCTCTCTCGCCCTTAACTTTATCAACGATTATACAGCGTTCCGTAACGCAGATTTAACAAGTTTTCCAAATCGAGATATCGAGACAATCGAGGGGAGGTGTTCAATTAACGAACGACGTTTCTGTTCTCCAGGCTCGGTTGTGAAAATTGAAGAGCATTGTCAAGTAAATTCGCATCACGTAGTGGTCGTTTATAGGTCGTCTTTCAGGCTGAAACCCGTTCCCTTCGTGTCTAGCTGGCTCGCAGAGCGAGGGAAAAGGCAGATGGTAGGTTCAGAAAGCCAGAATTTCCACGATGACGCTTGTTAATTTCGTTCGTAGAATGACATAGAGACGTAGGGGGGCTGTTGTGCCTGAATTTAGACGATACGCTACCCACTTGATATACAGATACATACCACGTATATAGGTATATTCTACATTTCTACTTTAATCGATATTATCAGCCCCTTCCTCGTGTTAAAATACGACAATTCGATTGGATTAGTCTTTGGACTGTCCCACTTCTTAAATGTCATTTGTTTTACTCTGATACATTAATACGACTCTGGTAATCCTCGAAATGGAATTGTTTTCTTTTTATCTTGTCCAGGATAACTGGTCGTTGGCCCTGTGACAGTGGGATGAAAACAGAGTTCATTAATTTTACCAACGCGGCAGGTTTGCCAATGGACGCGGTGGCATCTGCACGATCTTTGAATAAATAAACACACGAACCAGCCGAAATATCGAAGTTTCATTATGTTCTTGTTGTTTCGGAGTAATGTCGATTTATCAAACGACCAATCGACCAACTTTCTCCGTTAACAGAATAACGTGAAATAGTTTTTATCCCTTAACATTGGAGATAAATTGAAGAGAATTATCGTTCGATAAAAGTTTCTATCGTCGACGATGATGTTCGATTAATTTGAAACGCGCGTAAGCTTCTCTATTCTGAGCCACGAGTAAACAGGTAATTTTAAGGTGTTTGTACGATATTGGACAACTACTGCGGTTACCCGATTACCGTGGATCGCAACAGCACAGAGATTGCTGCCTGCTAATGACGTTCTGTTCTCCGTTGGACGCCTCTCCGCCATAACTGCCGGCTTAATAGTAATCAAACTGTTAAACCGGCACCTATTATAGAATTTACTTATACCGTGTGCTTGGTATCGAGCTTGCGCTTTGATACCGCGCCGCTTTTAACAAGTTGACGGCGATACGAAGTCTGGGAAAGTTTTACGCGTCTACGTTCTACTGAAACGACAGCACAGCTTGGCAATTGGATTTTTACGACGGAGACAGATGTGAACTGTGACGACGGATAAGAACGTAATACATATCGCGAGACAGTTGACAATCGATCTATCTCTGGATTCTCTCTTCTAAACCATCGGAGAACGAGCCCACGTTACGTACGAGGGTGGAATACTAATGAAAATCACGGTAGCGCTCTTATCTGGTCGATGCGTAAGTAGTTCGCAAATGGAATAGAATATCACGTTCACGTGGAGATCTCGATAACGCGTATTGGAACGATAAAGTTTACAGAGGAACACTCTGTTGAAGAGAAGCATCCCTTCGCGTTCGTCGAACAATCCAATTCTCTTATTGTAATTCGAGTATGACGGAACTTTTATCGGGGAAACCTTTCGCCTAGGTAATGATATTAATTGTTGGGCGGTTGTATCAATCGTTGCGAAAGTTTGTTCATTTCACGTGAAACTGCGTTCTCCTACTTTTTCTTCTTTTACTCGCCGGCTTATACCGACTAGTATTTCCTCTCTGTTCTCTCTCTCTCTCTCTACTTTTGCCCCTTTATTAAAATAAACTTTTGGCAATTATCCGACATAATCAGCGTGCCGCGAGAAAAAAAAGGAAAATAATGCAATTGACTCTCGCGCGTTAATTAAAGAATTTTAATTATCAGAATTTTTGCTGCTGTATCGTTCTCGACGAAGAAGGGATTTCATTCCACGATAAATCCGCTGGACCAGAATCTTAATTAAAAGAACTTCTTCTGTGGCGTGCAACTTGAACAAGGAAAAAAAAAACGTCTGTTCCTCTCGCTCGATTTAACACTTAACAAACCTTGACAATTTTACAGATTTACTTAGGCAGACAGATTGTTTCTCCACGATCTCACGATCTGTTCCTACGTATTTTACAGTATTTCTGCGATTCATCTTACAAAGTGCTCGGTAACTAGATCGGCACCCGGTGATACACGGATAAAAAGACTTTCTGTTTGGAGAAAAATAAAAATGTCTCTTTGAGCTGACAAAGATTACGTCGTCGTATCTATTCGTAATAAAAAAAGCCGTTCTTTTCCACGGTAGTTTCGTAGTCGTCCGTCGAGAACCTTATGACTTCTTAAACACTTCTTCTCGCGAGACAGTACAACGAAGTTTCGAGCAACTTTGAAAATGATTCAGTATCCTTTCGCGACATACGATACCAACTTCGACGAAGAAATACCATTGAAATGTAATTTCTGCACGAACATAATGGGTGACCCAACACTTACGAACTACAGCGTCGTACGTAGGTGTATTCATGCAAAGTCGTGGAGCAGGAACGAGCGGGGAATAACGATGTGTAAGAGGATCGAGAGTTGCCGGTGGTGGGCGCAGAAACTTCGTTTCCTCTATCTTCTTTATGTGACAAATTCATTCTGCAGCCAGGAAGCGTCGCGCAACAAGGTTTACCCTCTCCTTTTCGCCCAGGCGAAGTTGGATTAAAAGCGCATTAAAGAGTTTCACCGTATACTAAGATATTTACGCGAATATAACATATTTAAGTGAATTGGGTTAACTGGAAGTTGCACGCGGTGTAGTGGTTCAGGGGCAGTCGGATGGTTGTTCCGTAGAGACTGGTTTTCTATTATCAATCGTTGACATGTTACTCGGTATTGGAAGAATATTAACGGGAATAATAACGGGTCACAAGGGGGTTCCCCGTATCCTCGAATTAATTAGTCGACAGTGTATTCTTGGCGTTGGACTGACAGGGGCACTTAAATACCTTACGTGGGAGTACGCTGTACACGATGCACGGTAGGCTGCATCGAATGCTTGGTGCATTAATCCGTGGCGGCGGGATAACATGCTGTATAATCGGGCTATTGTAAGTGTGAATGTGTGTAAGTGGACTAGCGCACCGGTAGATGCAACAACGCTAGATGCAACGGGAGACGTAATCAAGCAGCCTGCGTAGAATTTCAGCGTGACACGCAATTTCAGCGTGTCGCCGCAACTACGCTGTTGCATCTTATTGTTATTTTCTTCTCTCGATCGAATCGAATTGAACGATATCACGGAGGAGAATTTATCGTCATACCGAACGCATAGTTTTTCCCTAGTTTGGCGTAGTTCTAGTTGGAAGGTAACGTAGCGCGGAATTTCTGGTTTATCGTCTGCAGGATCGAATTTGGTGTATCGCGGACACACTCTATCGCGTATCGCGGAACGACTATGCAAAGTTAGAATTTGACCAACTGTATGCTGGATTAGTGTATCGAGCAATGACCGAAGCCTTGTTCTGTATGCATTATGCATGCATAGTGACTAAACGTACGCAGATAACGCGTGTTGCGTTTGTGAATTGTACGAAAATCGGAGCAGCCTCTTTCGATCCACTAGACACGTATTTTCTCGCTAACGTTCTCCTTTAATCTTCTTCGTTCGTTGACCAATTGAATTAGATTAAATTTGATCTTTCGCGGATAATCCGTGGAATGTTGTAGCGTTGTCTTAAAGACTGCTCGTAGGTGTGCGCTTTCTGGCCGAACTGTGGAATTTATATTAGAATTTCATGGATGCTCGCCTCTTAGGAATCCGCATGCCCGAAATTTGCAAGTAATTCCGAAATCATTACCATTCCAACATAATTACGCCAGCAAAGTTGCATTATGCATGCGCCACTCCGATACACGAGTCTCGACGTGCAAAAATCTTCAGAGGGGACAAATCTTTTAATTAGAAGTTCTCGTTGATTTCGTTTAACGGAAAAGCACAAGCTGTGTAAAAAAGAGTGACTGGAATATCGTCTCCCTCTTCGATTTCCCACCAGTTCGTTGTACATTTGTACCTTCGTAAATATGACTCGCTCTCGTTTATATGAAATATATGCGCATGCTAATTACATCGTGCATACAGTTTCAGCGTAGCAAAGCACGCTTGCTCACGTTCTTTCAGCTTACTATAATAATATATCGGAATGAAGGTACAGTCTATTTTCCAGCGTTAATCCGACGTTGATCCCGTTTAAACGGCAGAATTCCATTACGTTTAAAGCGTTCGATAGACATTGATGGCACTAAATTCGGAAATTGTGCGACAGCGTTTAATGGACCCATCGATATCCAATTGAATTTGCAAAATGTCCACCTTTTTCCCCATTGGTCGATGGTAAAAACGAGAGAGAGAGAGAGAGAGACATGTGTTATTTTGTATTCAACGTTAGAATTTATAACGGCAGGTATAACGATTAGCGCTATTTCGGGCGTCTCGAAGGCAAAACGTTTTCGCCATGATTTAATAGAGGGCAACGTGTGCATAGCTTTTAAGCTTCTTGTGTCTGAGGGTGTAAGCGTAGATAATGAACGGAACGTCGTTGCAGTAACGCCGTTACGACCATCGCCGCCTATTTTCGGTTTTTCCAGTCCCTTGCTTCAGCCTGAATTCCCGTTATTTTTATCCAAGCCGTTCGCCATGCTTAAAATCGATATACCGATAATGCATGGACACTTGTAAATATACAACCGAACGGTGACGCTGCTTGCGTAGTTCCTTTTTAATTCTTTCCTGTGTCTTCATTCAACAACTATATAACACACTCGTGAAAATTATACTAATTTTTACTTTCTCTTTTTTAGATCGAATCAATACTCTGTCTCTCCCTCCTTGCGCGAAACTGTGCTGCGGTCAAAGGCACGGGAACCAAGTGGAAAATACACAGACCAGGAATTATGTGAGTCTATTGTTACCATTAACGACTTAATCATTTTCGCGAAAATTCATCGAGTAACTTCGAGAAGCGGATTATCCTCGCAGCGAAGTTTAACGGGTGTATTGAGGGATTACTTAAATAATTTTCTGGTGTGCTTGTGGTTCCTTGTTCTCTCTCTCTCTCTCTCTCTCGAATGTTTACCCGATGCCCGAAAAGACCAAATGTTTCGCTTGTCCCCGTGACTAATATTTGCAGATACAACGAGGAAATTTACCAATGCGTGGGTCTATGTTATACATATGCTTCGCTATTTTTTGGGAATTACCGTTTACCAGTGTTCTGCAGTTGATCGCTGCTTATCGTGATTTACGCTCAATGTCTATTTCGATTTCCCGGATAAGAATTTTTCAACGAGCGAGAGCCTTTTTTCTAGCGAGGTGTCAGGAGGTTAAATGATTGTGAAACTGGCAGAAGATTGGTCCGAAGGTGAATGGCAGAGCTTTACCGAGATCGAGGCAGTTTATTTAAAAAAGTTCTCACAAAGCTGCGAGCTTATGTTCCATCCGCGCGGGTTATATGAAAAACACCGTGGAATGAAATATCGTCCGCGTTTTATTATTCACAAGTAAAACAAGGTTTGCATACATTCGAAAACTTGGCGTTGCAGTTCTCGGTGTGTATTTCCATTTGAAAAGACTTATTATTCTCTTATTAGTTTTTTCTCGGGAAGCTCATTCGGTTACGTTGTCATTTCGTTTCACCGTTTTTCAAAAAAAAAAAAAAGGGACAGAACGAAAATTCGGCGAGCGTGTCTCTCGAGTAAATTCACAACCGTTTCACGTTCAATTGTTTAACTATTCTCGAGGATTTATCGGCGAATTGTTTCGTACACGAATCTGCAATTTATAGGAGTATATATTGTATTTCACACCGGTATCCGATACTCAAAGTTTCGATGGGTAATTAATATCTATTCAATGTTTGCATTATGAAATGTACGAATTTACGCGCGAGAAGAGATCAACGAGTGGTTTATAGAACAAACAAAATCAGTCGAATAAATGCGGTATAAGAGGTTTACACGGTGATTACGTTACTTGTACAGTACAAACGCATGGTTAAATGTTTAAACCAAAGCCACGGTAAATTTGTGTTTGATTAACCGTAGGGAAAAGATTTCGCACCGGTTTCTAACGCAACCTCGAAGTGACGCGTTTCTGTTGGACGTGAGTCACTCTAAATTCAATCGGCTCGCCAAAAGTTAGACGGTTCATGCACGAAACACAACGAGCCTTGGCGGGTTGCGGTCCAAGTTCTCCACCGTGCCAGGATTCGAACTTGGAAAATGGATACCCAAAGTTGCATCGGTGAAAACTCGGTTTTAACTCGTAGGATCTCGTGGAGAAAATTGTCAAGGCTACATGGGATGAAAGACAAGTACTGTGAGGATCGATAGCATATACGGTGGGTAGGCTTTTGTCGAGGGACAAAAAGGGACTGAGAGAAACCCAAAGAGAGGGGGCGAAAAAGGAGAAAAGGTTATATAGCAGTCCGATTGTCCCCTGAATCGCTGGGATTCTCTTATGAATTTCGATCCTCCCCTTTTGCCGAATTAAACGTCGTTCGTATTCTCGATCGAAGGGACCCCGGTCGACGTGAATATCCGTTAATCAAATTGGACAAATCGCGTGTGTTCCAATTAGCCCTGGTAATGGAGATTCGAACGATTCCACGGCAGAACGGGTCGGTGGAGTTCATATTGTGCAATTCTCGGCAAATTATTTTAATGGTTTGCGGAAAGAGGATATTTCTTTTTTTTTTCTGTGCGAAAAATAAAATTACAGCAGGAAACGTAAATGCGAATTGTTATAAAAGCGTGTACACACCACCGCTCGCGGCGCATTCATTAAAATGTCCTTTATTCCGCACAATTGTATTTCGAGGACTTTTCAACTCTTCGTTGTTCGAGGTGAATCGAAAGAGATATGCGCAAGTATGAACGAGCGTGACGGTAATTTACAAAGAATGATAAAACTATCCCCTTCGGCGCGACAGCCTATTGCACTTATCGGCCGCGGCAGACAGAGGCCGTCGTCTAGCCGGTTTTCCGGAAAATGCGGAGCCAACAGTCGAAACTATAAAGAAGGATTTTATTCGTGAGAAATTGGACGACGTTGAGATCGTAAAACGTCGGTCGCGTGCGTGCCACGAATCCGAGATCTTTTCTTCTTTGTCATGCCCATTGGTGTGACCGTGGCGAACGTGTTTACGACGGTAATCCTGTCTCTAATATCGACCGTACCGATTTTCACTTTTAACACATCAACGGCGGATCTTTCGACAGAGTCGCAGCCGGTGAATGGATAGGAATTTTATATTGAAAATAGTTTTCTGAAATACTGAAAATTATTCCCTCTACGGTAGAGCGGACGCGTCGTTATTTATATCATCGCGATAACGTCCGATTTCTCTTCGTAACAGGTTGGGTGAAAATGACACGGTATTCACCGGACGAGGGTTAATTTTAAAGAGAAAATGTCTCTTAAGAGCTTTTACGCGGACGTAGTTATACGGATGATATATAACTGAAACGTGAAATATTCAGAATTTGTTACTTCCTCTGATCGGCTTTACGTAAATCCTGTTCGCTGATTGAAACGGAGGGTTCTCTCTCAATTATACAAATCTAGAGGAGTATATGGAAATGCTTTTTCACGGTACAGTATATCGATTCATCGGCGAAACGAAACAGCTTCTAATGTTAATGTTCCCATTTGTTAATGTTCCTATCCCAGACAGAATGCATCGATGAAACGTTTCTGTTTGTTTCGCTGAAATATTGACTGGCGGAAATTTGAGAACGAGCGCGGTACAATTTTTGGAAATAACATGCTCTATCTAAATATCTACGCACGCAATCGTACACGTACACGCGATAGTATAGCTTTTATTTCATATTTCACCAATCGATCGTAACTAATTTTTATTACGTCCACTGAAATCGACAAGGTGGATCGAGCAATTTTATTTCACGTAGAAAAATGGGGAAAATAAAAATTCTACGGGTAATACTGAATTTGTCGAAATCACGATAGCGAGTTGCGTGTCGGCGGGTACAGAACATCTCGTGTAATAATTATCACATTATCATTTGTTCGCGGCGGAGACGTTGTCATTACCAGGGAAAAGTAGAGGCGATATTAAAAGGAAAGTTGGTTAATTGCCTGCGGCGTAGACAGCTCGAATAATTTTGCAATAATTCCTGGCCATTTCTCATTCAGTTGAATCCGAAAATCCCGCGAGGATTTGATACTTTCGCGTTGCTATCTCGTGAACCGCGAGATTTCAGGGTTGCTACGTCTCGATGTTAGCATCTATCATTCGAGAACGATCAAATTAATTCCTTCCTTGTTCGTCAAGATATTTTGTAAATAGTTAGACCGGATTTAACGGTCGTTGCGGATAAGGATTACTTTCTTTACCCTAATGGGATTAGTTTTTGGCTGATTATACTAACGAATATTACGTCGAGAGGGTGCAAGTTTTTCATCAGGTGCCGGGATATGTATGTATGTAGATAGAGGACAGGGGATAGAGGCTGGATAAATAATCGCGGTGCTCCCGGTTCGTTAACTTTTCACGAGCCCCGGTGTCCCCAATAAAATACGCGCTCCGTAGAAAGCTAATCCGGCTGTCCTTCGTACCGGATAATGGAAAATTAAACGAACACTGTAACTACCGAAGCTGTTCAAATCGTGATGAAATTTTCGGCGAGGTGTACGAAACAGGTACGTATTTAAATACACGCTTTTTAATCTCCGATTCTAAAGACTGGCTTGTTTTTATTTCGAAAGTTTCGCCTGATCAGATTTCTCTCCTACCAGCACACAGATCTATCCGCGTGGCGTCTTGAGAGGAAGAAGCAATTTTTGCCGCACAGGGGGTTTAACGATATCCAACCTTCGTCGATGTACTCGATCCGTCGTACGGAAGGAGAAGCGTTTATTTTCTCTTATAGTCGTTGCAACGTTGCACCCTGTACTTTCGTCCGGCGTTACTTTAATCTCCCAGAGACCGATAAAAGGCGGATCGACTCGTGGGGAAGGTGTGAGAAACGAGGGAAACCGGAATGAACGGAAGAAACACGGCCTATAAAATGCAATTCGGTATGACGTCGGGGACGTTTCTCGAGCGAGAAGCCGCAGCTACTTATCTTTATTCATGTGTGCTTTTGTCTCTGGGGAGGTACGAAGCTCAGATGCCGTACGAGCAAACTTGTCGCACCGTAGGGTACTCCCGGTTCCATTTCCAATCGTGTACGCGAACGCAATTCCCGTCCGCCGGCCCGTAATAATGGAATTTCGAATGTCGATAAAACGGGCATGACGGATAGTGTTTCTAAACGTTTCACTTATTACAGCTCGCGTTGCGACCACACGTTTAACCCTTTACCTTAACCTTTTTTCAACGTACGCACGAGAGATGGTAAAAAGCAAGGCTTAATTAACAACGAGACAACGAGATCGTACTGCTCTCGATTCGTAGAAACGAACAAATATCGGCTTCGATTCTACGGGACGTTTCCTATGAATTTGTCAATACCCTCGGGAAGGGTATAGTTATTGCACGGATGCTCTTGTTCATCCGATAAAGCCTGCTGCTTTTTGCTAGGCGAGATCGATCGCGTGGCAAAATTGGAATATCGATCGCGTTCCTTTTTCGCGGAGTTGCGTACAACAACGTGACGCAAATTTATCAACCACGGGGAGAAACTATCGCGTGTATCGCAATTTGCCGGCACGACGCTGTCCGCGAGGACACACTGAAAATAAAATCCGCCGCTGTCCTATCTGTCGTTCAATGGAAAACGACGAATGTCGCTGGACGTTCTCCTTTAAGATAGAAAAATCAATCTCCTCTCGTTACCTGCCACGGCGTGTATCAGTTTTCGTATAATTTTTCAAATTGAAAGAACGTCCATGCCGGGGCGTTTACGTTTCGCGAATCACGTTTCAGGCTTTAAACACGAGGAGGCAGAGAGAAGGTCGTATTATACGAGCGTATAAAACGGTGTTCTGGGACCTAACCCCTGATTCTTCTTTCTTTCTTTTCCCTCGCGAGAACGTCTTTTCCCGCCGGTGAATACATTCTATCAGAAAGTTCGTGAGTACGGCCGGTTTTGCCGCGCGGCCAAGGGAAAAAAAGTCTCGGATAAGGAGTAGCTCTGATCTTGAACTGGAGAAGCCGCGTCCTCCGCGAACGGTCTCCACGTACTTACCAACTCCAAGGATAAGACGCAAAAAGAGAACGATGTTGGAAGAACAAATGAGTTTAAGCGCGAGTTTCGGGTAACGAGCGCCCCTGGAGAAAAGTGGTCTGGCTAACGACCAAAAATCCTGCTTACCCACGAAATTCACCTCGATCTCCGAGGTGTGGTACTATCGATGGATCTTTTCGACGAAGCCACCAGGAACCGGAACC
This sequence comes from Habropoda laboriosa, assembly GCF_001263275.1. NCBI lineage: Eukaryota > Metazoa > Arthropoda > Insecta > Hymenoptera > Apidae > Habropoda > Habropoda laboriosa. Next base: position 487,277 of record NW_017101026.1, read on the forward strand.
ACCTTTCTATCTCGGCGAATCAAATTTACGTAGCTGAGCGTGAAAAGAAGAAAAAAAGAGGAACAGACGTAAAATGGAATTTATCTTTTTTAATCCAGCTGACACGTTTTATTTTTTTATATTTCAATGCGACCGTTTTACGTTGGGTTTCGTTAAGTCACAGTTCTACCGGAATTTTTACAAGTATCCCCTTAAATTCTTATTGTACCTCGATGGAAACGGTTGTAGAGGGCTGACAAGCAATAAAGGGATATTTATTTTTGCGAAGAAAAGAGAGGGGTATGCACTTTACGAGATGCATCGTGATATTTGCATTCTCGGTCAAGTACTCGAGTGTCGGCAGAGTCACGAGAATTATTCTGGCTGGAAGCAGGAAGGAGACGGTATTGCCGCTATTAAAACTGAGAGTCGAGAGCAATTTTTCCTTCGATTCTAAAGAAATTCGTTCCGTTTCACGGTAAAAAGCGCGTCCGGTGAAACTGTGTGGAAAGTAATTTCTCTTCGAAAATACCCCAACTGCAATTTCTTCTTCCACAGACGAGTGAACGAACGAAGATGTAGCTGTACTTGATGAAGCAAACCTCTGCTAGATAGACTCAATATTTCAGCCTACCGCAAGTCAAATTGATCTCCTCCGCTTTTTCCAAATTTCTCAATTTCGTCACTCGATTAACGTTCAACTTCTCGAAAATCAAACAACTCGCTTCTCACAGCGTTGATTAACTTGGCTTCTTTACATTCTCCTGCAGGCTACTCGGAGAGACAATTCAAATATTACACTATTAGTAGCTTTTAAGCATAGAATCGAGAATGCACTTAACTACCCCGAAGATGGCGAATTTCTCTGAAAGTGGAGTTCAAGGGGAACTTCAGAGAGGGGGAGAGAAAGAGGGTAGATGTTTCTTTGAAATAGAAGAGGTTTGTATCTTGAAGGATAAACGGATCTGACAGAACAGCCGTGAAATCTGTCGGAATTGGCTCCTGGGCTTGTTCCAACGAAGGGTGCCGCTCTACGTCTTCGGAGGAGTTCAACTTCACGCGCCTCGAGCGTGTCTGATACGTGCCGGTACGTTCGGAACAGAAGAATTCCAGATTGCGAGGATTGCGAGTTACAAATTGCGGACGGACAAGGGAGGAGTAAATAAATTCGCGGAAGTTTTCGCGGTGCTGAGAACGAAAGAACGGACCTCCGCGGATGAAATTGTTTCAGCAAATCGGATGACTGCGCGAAGGGATGAATAAATAAACGAGCACTTCGAAGGCTAAGTTTTAAAGTTCCATCTGGCAAATTAGATTTTCTACGGCGGCTGGTCCCTGTTTATTTTGCAAGGCACGTTACCTATATACTTTTGCCAGCGACGATGGAAGCAAACAAGGAGACACAGTTTCCTCGTAACTCTTACTTTTTTGTTTTATCTTTCAGAGAAATGGGCGTCGATTATTTCAGACAGACGGTAAAAAGTTTGCGGCGACGTGGTGTGTAATATCGTAGTAAAATGACTCTCGTTGTCAGAGAATCAATGGTGCACAGCACCGTTTCCTCTCATTCACGATTTCATAAATACACGTTGAAATTGAAGGCACGTGGAAGCGGTAAATCGAATGTTTATTTATCCCATAACGTTTGTTCGCGATATTTGCTACTCTTTTCGCTGCGCGGCCGTAAAGTGCGTTATCTGCCTAAAATGCAGGGAAATTCGGGTCCCTGTATAATATAACGGTTCTTTACGAGGTAAAAGTTTCGTCGAAACTTGAACTTTTCGCTTTTTATTTCTTCGATCAACTGCTACGAAAAGTTTGGCAATATTATTAAATGAAAAGTCTGATGAAAAGTGCGGAGTTTTCGGGAAGGAAAGAGCCTGTTAGAGGAGATTTCCAATTAAGCTGGTTCGTTTAAAATCTCTTTCGGTGCTTAATTCCTGGAGCATTACACGCAAATGTCTTCCACGGAGCGATTTAATCGAGGATACAAAGTTCCATTTATATTTAATGGAGATACAAAGCGTCCCTTCGTCTCGAGTATGTTGTACACGTATGTACGTTGAATAATGGATGTCGATCGAAAGAAAGAATGATAGAGGAAAGCAGGCGAAAGCAGCAACATCGTCCCCTGTATAGTACAGCCAAGAATTATGCGGAGCTTCGAAGCCCCGAGATAAAGAAGGAATATGTTAGAGAGAAATTGGACGATTGAAAGTTAAGGAAAATTAGTTTAGAACGTCGTAAAGTAGCAAAGTTTTCGAGGATCGTTGAAGCGTGGTTTCGGAGCGTAACGTCGATAGATTCGCGCGCGTTTCGATTGCAGAAAGTAATGAAGTGGCTGTCCTAGCCGGTGGGTTTCCAACGATACGTCACCGGCTGAACTTCCAGAATGGAAAGGCAACCGGCTGGAAAATTAGCAGAGAAAAGTGAAAAGGGGTAAGACCTGACGTCCGTATATTTTCTCTTGCCTACGCTGCTCAAGTGTATCCCTCTATTTTACACGCTTTTACTTTTCGAACCTACATATATACGCTTCTTTCGAATAATTTCTTCGCTTTCTTCTCGTTTCACTTTTTTCTACATAATCTCATTTTCCTATTTATAAATGCCCGCGAGTACTTTCACTCGACGCGTTCGTTAGCATAATTTCGACGAGATCGAAATTACCATAAAAAAGCTATACGTTTCGAAAAGTGGACGATACGTGTAAATTTGCGGAGGTTGCCAGGTGAAATAGAATTTACCGGTTGACGGAAGAATTTACGACGAATCGATTTTATGTTAACGGGATGTTCGTTAATACGCCGGTTAAATGGTAACAAACGGAAGGATTACCGGGATCCCTGGCGCGCTGTCTTTGTTTTCGCGATTTTAATCTCGAACATCTCGTTTTAATTAGGAAAAATGCCCGCTGTTGCTAACAAATTCTCGTTTATTCCGCCGCGGTCGTGGCACGGCTCGTTGTAACCTTATTAACAAGCGAGCTTGTGATTTTTTTCCAATTAAGCGTTTTAATTACAGGTTACCACAGGAGTGCCACATTTTTCCTTGTTTTTTCTTCGTTTTTTTTTTCCCCTCCTTTTTTCGTTAAAATCTCATTATGGGTTCTGTGGAGGGGAAAAAAAAGAGCGGCCGAAGGACGATAACAAATTGCGTAGCAAGACGTTTAGTTTATGTAAAACAAACGGGCGGACACGCATCTCGAACATTTATCATCTGGAAGTTCTAGTTGCAGTGGCTGACATTAAATCTGTCCTGTGCTTGCTCGTGGCAAGAATGCGAGATAGTTGTTGGTAGTACTCGCGGGTAAACCTCCCAAGAAAGTGTCTTTTCCTCCTGCGGTCGGTTTTCACAGAGGCGTACTTAAACTTTCGACGGCTTTAGTCATTTTTAATAGTTCCCCTTAAAAGCGCACTTTCATAATGGAAAGCTTCGGCTATCCTCGAGCTCAGAGTTCAGCTTGGAACCCGGCGGAAAGTCGAGAAGTCTCGAAAAATATGTTAAATTTACAGGAGTTATCTCTCGAGGCGTGGACGAAGGAATTAATCCGAGCCACGGTACCGACACGTTTCCTCGTTGCTTCCGAACGAGTTGATCGAATCGTTTGAATTTTAACGACAAACTGGAACACAGCCGAGAGTTTCTCAGGTGGCTGATTGCGAAATATCGAGGAGGAAGGGGGCTAATCTCGAGCAAGTTTGTTTAACGATCGGAAGTAGCGGTAGGATGCCCCCAGTTTCCTGATTCAGATAATATTTTAACTATCTCGGGTAAGGCGGCAGCTTTCTAAGGGTTGTCTTAATCACGGAAGATAAGATTCTCCGGCATTATTTCCGGTGACTCGATCTCATAAGTTTTCATCCGGAATTTTACCTCTGCTTTCCGTACTTATTATGCAGTTGTTTCGTGCAATTGTTTCCCGTCATTTTCGACGAGATTAATGTTCAAAGGAAAATACGATCGATGATCGAATCTTTTTCGTCGGAATACTTGAAGTAATAGGAGATTTCCAGCTTATTCGAGGGTATCAATGTTCGTGCGACTTGTCACCGATAAATGTAATTAGTGAATATCGAGGAGAGAGAGGTCGCCGATGAGCATGCGTTAGGATAAATTATGCTAACGCGTATTTCATCCTAATATTTCGTGGAACCACACGTGCAATTTGCATTCCGATCTAATTACCGTTCGATTTGCGAGGGCACAGCTTTCCGTGATGCCATCTCCATTCGCGTGCCATAACCACCGCGATATATCGCTCTTCTTCCCTTCGAATTCGTCCAGTGAAATTTAACCGGTGATTTTGAACGATCGACAAGTCGTGAAAATTCGTCGAAACAATTGTTCGATACTTTTGCCTTCAGAAAAATATTACTTCAGCCGTCGTACTTCCTGTACGACGAGGCGGAAAAAATAGCGAAGAAATACGATTGGAACGTGTCTGAATGGTGGTCGTATATCTATCTCGATTTATAGGGGACAGGTGGGAATAAGGAGGTAATGGGAATGGTACCGATTCGATGCTACAATTCCGACCGATAATCTCGTTAATGGCGTCCACGACTAGAATTCATAAAGGCCTTTAGGCCGAATAGGTTTACCGGCTACGAAACGAGCAATTTCGTCCAGGAAAATGAACGAGAATGTATCGAATCTCTCTAATACCGATTGAAAATTACGTTCTCTCCGAGATCTTACCTGTCTGCTAAATAAATCAAAAACCATCAAGACACGGTAAGAAGAATATCCCCCATGCGTCCTATCTACAAACGATTGCTCGCGATTCACGTTGCAACGAGCGGAAGAACTTAGAAGAACTACGGAAGATGCCTTAAAGGCTTCCTTGTACAATTGCGAATAATAATGAAAAAGCTTCGCCCCTCTCGTTCCCGATTTTCCTCAATTCGATATCAACCACTACTTATTTTACTCCGTGGTAAAACGCTTTAATTGCAACTGTTTCCACGGGTACCGCAGCTTCTCCCGTTGCTGAAACATTAATGCGCCGTTCACCACCGCTTCAGGCTTATTCCCGATGCAAAGTTAAGCTTCGGCTGGCGTGTGTACGGTTAACATCGAGCTCCTCTGTGTCCCGGGAAGAGAAATTGTTTGAAACCGCGGTGGAAAATAAAGAATAAATCGATCGACGAGAAAAGAAGAAATTAATCACGATGAGCCTAACGTTTGCGGTGTACCTTTTCCGTTCGGTGTCTTTGGCGAACCGAACATAATCGAAAGAAAGAAGAAGAAACATCGGGATCCTGATTCCTTTATCTCGGCAAAGGAAGGTTCCTTTCTTTAATTCAGCTTAGTCCGGAGACGTTATCAAAGCGGATCGTTAGGTTGGAAGAAAAGACGGGGGATTGTCTTGGAACAAGGGAAACGTCAGCTACTTATTATGGATTTTTCAACCGAGTTTTTTATCGAATTAACTTTTAAACCGGTCTGTACAATCTGACGAACAGGCATGTAAAAGAGCGACCGTGAAACCGAGTGGAATCGTCTCGGAGAAATTTCAATTCCACGGTAAGACAAATAGCGTGACGGTCGATCGAGCGAAACAATTATAATCTGTCCAGTTGTCTCTTATTCTTTCGTCTCCCCGGCCCTTTCTTTCCCCTCGACGATAATCTCCCTGAATTTTTCCCGTGAGAAAATACTTGGGAGGACGAAAGTTCCCTGACGAACTGTGCCACGTTTCACCGAAGAAAATCACCTTTTTTCAAATATTTTCATAGTAAACCTCTTTTACCTTGAACTTTTCGCAGGGAATTCTTATCTAGATATCGCGAACAATCGAACGACAGTTTCGCCTCGTTAATTCGGAGATGGGATATTTTTTGGATCGTTCGTTTGTTCTCGCTGAGATTAAACTTTCGGGAGAAAATGGTAGAATTTGATTACCCGGTAAATACAGGATTATTCGAGAATCCGTTGTCTATAAATTATGGTTGACAGAGGCGACCGAGAGGTGAGGAGAGACAGCGAGGTCGCGGTAAGATCTGCCGTTTAAGCACATTTAATCAAATAAACTCGGGCATAGGAAACTTCCAGCTTTAATTACGAACTCACCGATGAGACGAATCTGAATCGAGATATCGGAGAGAGAGAGCGCATCTTGAAATAACGATCTCGACGCCGTTGCGACGATCGTGAAAATATGTTGCGATACGCTTCTCAATGGAAAAAGTTTAATCCGCTGAAAGTGGTTTATCCGCGGCATCAAAATCGCATTTGGAACGATGAAATAATTCCTTCATAACGGTTTTCATGCTTGTAAATGGATTAGGAAGAAAATTCTCGTGAAAATTCAAAGAGAGAGAGAGAGAGAGAGAGAGGAAATAACACGGTGCAATGATCCGTTGCTTCTTATACTCTTTGGGATACGAATTAATTAAAAGTTTACGGTAAACATTACTCAGCTGGTTGGGGTGAATTACCGGAGAAAATTTATCTTATTTGCACAGAGCTAATTACCGCTTCGAACCCTCGCAAATTTCTATGCTCCAAATCTCCATTTATGACGTATTCACGGTTTTCTTAACTTTGACGTTACAGGACTTTCTTCGTTTATTAAATGAAATTTAGGAAAATTTAGTAAGATCGAGCGTTCCACGGAGGATGAGAAATTAATTAAATCACCGCTTATGACGTGTTTCACGAATTTCTCAACTTCGACGTTACAGGACTTTCTTTTATCGTTAAACGAAATTCGTAGAAATTCACAGGTGTTTTGTAAAGTTGCGCGTTCCACGGAGGATCGAAAAAACGAACGAATCAGCGTTCAGAACGATGTTTGCGAGCAAGGGAGAAATTGTAATTCGCTGGAGAGAAACAAGCTGTGCGGAGCATGTAACATCGGCTTATAACCTGTTCGATTTGGAACGTTTGATGAACGTTTGATGCGACTGATAGGCAAATGATTAGCCGAACGCGGACATTTCGATAACAATCGATCTGCGTCATAGTCCCTCCGGTTACGGCGTTCGTCAATCCTCCACCTAACAATGCTCGTGTTTCGTGTTTACCCTCAGGTATTTATACAATATGGTACATACGTGCTTGTTTATGATAAATAACGATAACGACACTCGAGGATTTTTCTACTATTTTTCCGAAAGAGACCGGTGACCGACGAATAGGAAAATCGAGGGAGACAAAGAACGTCGAGAGAATAGAGAGAGAGAGTTCAGTCTGAATTCCGTGATTTCGATGGATTCGTCGGCGCAACTCTCGTGGCTATTCCCATAAATTGCTTCGTTAAATTGGCATGTTTAATTCGAGACAAGTTTATGCCGTTTAATTAAACGACAAACAATTGAACGAACGACAGGGGAGGTCAGAAATCCTTTTGTTTCCAGTTTAACCGGTTACGTAGTTCTCCCTATATGTATACATACATAAATCATTGTATTCCGTGTGCAGTTTGCTCGTTAAAATAGCACCGTGTTCTTAATGCGCTACGTGCCAGTGATTAATTAGAGACATCCGTCCTCTGCAACAATATAAACTTTGAAATATTCACCTATTCTATTAGAGTTTGCGGCACTGTGCGAATGCGAGATGTCGAAAACAGCGATACGTCATACATATCCATGTACCTGTATCGCGGATATTCGACCGTTCCTCCTCCTCCCCGCCTCTGTAAGACTCCTGGAAATTCCGATTTATATGGAAAATTCGCGTATGGATCCTCGGTTGAACGGGACCAGAACCTGGTTTTCGATCAATCTCCACCAACAGTCGAGACGAAGTGCGCGTAAAGGAGGAAACGAGCGCGCTTTCCAACGGGTGGAAAAATTTTTCCAACGGGGATGAAACAAATTTCCGTCGTGAAAGGTACGCGAGATAGGAGGAACATCGAGGCGGGCGCAGTTGGACGAGGCGAAAAAAAAAGGAGAAAAAAAGAAAGTTCCGTTCTATCCAGCCGTCCTAATTAAATCCCGTTTATCCTGATTGCGACAGATGAGACGAAGAGGGGAGGTGGGTGAAAAAAGGGCGTAGGATTCGAATCATCGGAAAATTCGCGAGGCTATTCGTAAACGATTCGATTCGTGGACAGAATTCGCCGTTATCAGGCAAATTCCACGTTCCATCTACTTCGATCGCCTTCCAAGTAGAATGAATTTAAGCGAGCGAGAATGTCAACCCTGATTTACGAGCTGATCGGATCCTGATTTCGCGGTACCGATAAATATCCCGGTAAACGACTTGCTCCTCTCCACTGGATAGGAAAATTCGCACGCACACCTCCTTCTGAGAGTTTGAAATATCGCTTGCTGTGCTTGCACCTTGCCGACTAATCCACGTAGAGGTTCCAACGAACGTTTCACTTCTCTTCGACACCGTCGAAATTACAAAAATGTTCCTCCGAGACTTTCGATTGTTAATTCTTGATTAATCCCAGAGCGTAATTACCGTCGATTGTAAAAGCAGGAGTTGCTAATTGGGAATGCTAAACCTTTCAAGGGAGGCAGAACGAAGAATTGGGAGGAAAAGCCTCTGGCGGAATAATTGAATTTTACTAATCCGCGAGGATATGTTCACGATCTATTGGTAAATTGTGAAATAAAATAATCGAACAGATATCTACGAAATAAGTTCACAGGACCCCTTGGAAAAGGCAACCCTCGTTACGATCTGACAACGAGAGGTCAAAGCCTTGTGCTTTGCCATTTTCTGCCAAGCTTCGATCCCTTTTCGTCTACCACAAAAAGATCCTTCGTTTCCTTTGTGAATTTCGAGAGAACCGAGATACACGATACTACGAATATTTCACTTTTCTCTAATTGAAAAATGAAGATTCAACAGACGGCAAGGAAACGCGTCGATTCCGAGCAATTAACGCGTTAACAGAGGTACTGTCCGGAACTTTCGTTTCATCGATTGAAACCATATCGAGGGTTGAATAGAATTCGATATGTAATTCGCAAGGAGCGCAAATTACTCGGCCCTCTTACCCCTATTGCAAGCTGCTCGGATCACGGACGGTTCATTAAGGCAGCATAAAAGCCGAGGGAAAAGGAGAACATCGAGAGAGGCTACCAGTTCGATTCGAATTTCGCCGAAGAAAACTGATGGAAAGAGCGGTACGCGATGAAACCGGGATTCGTGATCGCCGTAATGGCAAATTTCTCAAGATGCGACATGAATAGGATAATACCGTTGATCAATCAGTTGATTTTGTCGTTGTTCTTCGTTACGAAGAATATATCTAAAATTTCACCCCCCGTTGACGAACGAACAAGTAGATATTTCGAGAAATAGTCGTACTTTTGTAGTAATCATTTGTGGTTGGTGATCAAACACGGTGTCAAAAAGATTCTCGGTCAGAGAACGACGGTCAGGACACAAAGGCTGACAAAGAGAATCTGCCGAGGGTCCTCGATTGACGGAGTTCTCAATAGTATCAATGATCGAGGCGTACGTTCGATCGAACATGACGGGCTTGTACTTGATATTAGAGCGCACAGAACGGTGTGTAACAGTGGGCTTTAGTTCGAGGGTTCAATGGCTATCTCGAACTTAGTGCTCTCGCCACCGATCGAAGATCCATCGATCTGATCACTGTTACAGAATTTCGCATATGTAGAGGTCGTCGAAGTTAAACGGAGCTATCGATATCGGGTCGTCAATTGTAATTGAAAATTTCATTGGATAACGTTAAATCGAACAAATTATTACCATCCTTGGATGCCAGTTTTATCATTTCGTTGCTTACAAATTACTCGACATCTGTACGGTTTAATTAGGTATACGTGTGTGCCGCGAGGATCTTGAAAATTATCATGCAGCATTCGGTGCAACACATAAAGCTTCGACTCGTAAGAGTAGTTTATCGAGTCTTGATCGATAAACTTCCGCGAAATCTCGGAATTCGTGCATGGAGTGTACATTGAACGAGGATTAGGTGAATTTTTAATTAGTAGATAAAGGAGAGACGGTAGCGGGATGGAAGTACGAGGCGAAATGAAATTTTAGAATCGTTCGTTGCTATAATTAATATCGTTGAATGCGTAATTTGAGAGTCGTTTGCTGGAGATACACACGTTCGATATCGGGACGATAACGAACGGTGTAGAGAAGAAATTCGTTCCAACGTTTATTCGTTAAATTGTTGTAGCGAATTTATCGAACGGCCGCCGTATAATAAGGAAATCATCCAAGTTAAAACTGACTTCTCTTTATTTCTCTCGGTGCGAGGTATCCTCGACTGTTTGCTCCGTACCGTCAAAAGATCGTCACGTAACTTGCGTATATGATAAAGAAACGTATTATCACGTGGTCGATCGAAAAGTTTTCGGGGAGCCATACGAGTTAATTAGGATTATCCACTGTGGCGATTCAATACCGGAAGCCTTACTCGGCTTATACATCCGAGCAAGAGTTTGTCGGTCTTAAGACTAGGTGTACACTCGGGTAATCCGACATCGATCTAGCTAACGTAGATTGCTTATTAACTCTCCTAAATAGGTATCAACTATTTGTCAGAGAGTGTTCGTGAAGATTCTCTTAAAAATTGACGTTCCAGTGTCGAATGCACGAAGGTAAATAGACGTGGCGAGAGATGTGTGCTTTATTAAGCAGCGTGGGAAGGAAGAATGGAGTCCCGATGCAAAGCTAACTCGAACCTAACCTAGATTTAACCTAGATCTAGCCTAAACAGCGAGGTCCCCGCGAAGATACGAATGGAAATGTGTATGAGACGGCGACGAAGCGAGAAAGAGAGATAGAGCAGAGTATAACGTGTATCGTTCTACTTGTCGCTCAAGTTATTACGCGAAGATTTTCTCAACAAGGTGATAAGGCTGTAATTAAGAAGGCTTATCGAGAAATTTTGTTGGAAAATCTCGATCCATCATCGTGGCTAATCGACAGCTAAATCACGGCCTTAACGTGCAACAGGCATAGACCTCAGAAAGCTCTCTGCTGCTCCTCTAACCGGAAGTAGTTTGCGTGCAATCCCTGCCCAGACAGATAAACTATCAGATTATACGAGATAATTGGACTTACAGGTCGTTACCGAAATGGCAAATCCTCTCCGATGGGAAGAAACTCAAGGCCATCGATCTCGTCCTCCATTATCTCCGTTTATGGACACTTTGCAATTTTCGAATTCTACTTAACGTTGCTGTCGGCTCCGAATAAATCGAAGACGAAATGCGAAGGTTCGGGGAAGGCAATGGTTATTGGGGTGCGTAGGGTAGGCCCTTCTTCCCAAGTCAGCATGCTCCATAAAAATATATCGAGGAGGTGCTTTGTAATTATTACAAAGAGATTGTTTCCTGTTCCGGGATAAGGGTGGTATTCGAACCCTCGAAAAATAGAGGATCCGGTTTTAAGAAAGTGGAGTTTGCTCGGTTAGCTTTATAGCCCTCTACGGCTTTCCTCCAAATTGTTTCGATCGGAATTAGATAGGGAAATGTTGCTTTTCACTCTCCAGAATTCTTTCACTCGTGTATTCGCGTGTCTAAATCGGCTGATTCACGATCGATAGTTGGATTCTTCGTCGATGATCGAAAGGTTCGTACTACGACGGACTGCGGCTCGATTTTCATTCCGATCCACCTTGAATTCTCTTTTTCATCCGGATTTTTCTATTCTTCGAGGGTCGGATCCATCGATATCTCGCTTCTTTTATATCGAGCACGGTTTTCCGTAAAACTCTTCTCTTCCCTTTAACAGAATTTCTATATCGTTCTAGAAATCTTTCGATTTCGAACAGCTCGAGAGATATTTAAGTGAAAGTTCGACGAGAGATATCGTTGAAAAAATAGTATTCGAATGAAATTTTCGTCGATTCCGGTGATCCCAGGGTTCAATTTGGAAGAGGCGAGGTGGCGAGAAATAATCGGGCCAGGAATAACACTTCACCCTCTTGGAAGGCTTGGAAGCTCAGCCATCGTTAGATCCTCGAAAATATTTCCATTCTGACGAAGCGGAATCTCCCTCTGTACTTTATAGCGTTCCCGTAGCTTCTTCGAAATCGAATAGGTCGGGTAAATCAGATTTATATCGACGAGGTCAGCCTGCGATTTTCTCCTCTTTCAATCTTCCATTGGAATATGACATTTTTCTTCCTCCTCTTCTGAAACGTCGCTCGAAAGCCCGACGTCGATAACACGGTTAGTCGATGAAAATCCTTCGGGTAGAATGAAATTCTCGTGAAATCTTTCACTAAACAACTATCGAAAGATAGCTCGAAGAAGCACAACACTCGTAAAAATCTTGAAAGCTTGGAACAACGTTGTAGAAGTTAGCCAGATGGGAATATACATCGGTGGTTGGTCCAAGTATCCATCAAGGAGCACTCTAGAGCGAACAAACTTTCCTCGATCTCGATCCAATCGCGAAACAATATCCGGCAGCTCCGTGAAAGTTTGCAGATCGAAGTGGCCGTGTTACTTACCGCGAGGCGAAAAACTCGATAAGATTTGTGCATCCCTACTCGAGTGAATCGGCTGGAAATGGAAATGCCTCGTGGACGATGAAACTTCGCGGAGGACCGCTTCTTTAAACGTTTCTTTTCCTTCACTCTTCCGGCAGACTGATTCGTCGGACTCCAGTCACGATTTTTCAAAGTCTCCGCGCTTCTCGCACAGCACAGGCTTCGCCTTTCATAACACTTCCCTTTTCATCGCCTCGCTGCGAAATTGAGTTCCCGCCGCCGAGATGGCATTCATTTTCCGTGCACAGCCCTTCTTCCTCGCACGTTGCTTGCTGTCAAGGCACCTTTAATATATCAGACGACTTGATGGCTGCCGCCTTTTCGAATCGACGCGAATTGTGGAAATCTCGATAAGATTGCCACCCTCGAAGAAATTGCAAAAATACATATATGTATATAGAAAAACGTGAAGAGGAAACGATCACTAGAGTGAAAATGGTAATGGAACGAATAGGTCGGGGGAATAAATTAGCGTAATTAAGAGAATAACGATCGAGAACCTGTTGCGAGCCTGTTTAACGTTTGTTAAATATCACCGTGGAATTAAGGTGGAAAAGTTGGTGAAAATCGATCGATCGAGGGGAGTGTTTGTTTCAAAAGGCGCGAATAAGAGAGACAATGAAGACACTGTCAAAGGGTTAGTCGGTGGAGGATCAAAGTATCGTGGATAAGAAGCAGGGTATATATACGGGGTAGAGGCTTGAATATGCATAAAGCTTAATCTTCACTTGCGAAAATTGAAATTTTCGCCGGCGGGAGATCCGTGTCACGCTTCGCCGGCCTGGAAAAGATTAATTCACGATCGACGAGACTATCAATTACGCGGGCAAACAAAGCGTCCGTCGTAAGTGAATCGAGAAATAAAGTTTGTTTGCACGGTGTAAAATCACTTTACGCGTTCCTCCGGCGGAAGCCAATGGGGTGCGCGTTGTCGCAACATTCCCCGTCCCCGTGTACACGGGCTCCTCGTAAAAGAGAAGGCAACGGAGTCGTTAAAAAAAAAAAAACAAAGAAAAAAAATGTTCAATCGGACGAGAGTAGCGATAGTAGTAGTATGTCACTGAGAAAACAACAACAGCTTCGTGTCACCATCAGCACTACGAGAGATAGACGAAAGTTTTATCTCTTATACACACGGCACTCGAAGAAGACGCGAGAAGAGCAACGGAGAATCGACGCGCGTCAGCCAGAGCCTCTCCGGGGTGATCCTTGGTTATTTCACTCGATCGTGCGTTCATGATACTCCTTTCCGACGGATGCTCGAGTGTCTCGTTAATCGCCGTTCGTCGAGAGATAGAGAGAGCATGAAAGGGTTACGTACGGTTACGAGGGAGCATAAAAACACTGAGATAGTAAAAGACACGAGAAACAACGAAAACGAGAGGTAATTAGTTAATCATGCTTTTCATCTATGTACATATATATATATATATATGTATATCGTGCTATGATGAGTTGGGTAATAATTGAAAAAGTAAGGTCGAGCAACGTGAAGAAAGTGCTTAATCGAGCACTGTTCCTTGTCATGCACGAGGGGGGTGACTGCGAGAGAAAGAGAGACAGACACGATTAATCATTTAGGAATATTGTACGTCTAGATGTATGTATATATATATGTAATATATATATAGTCACGAATTTTCGGCGGTCCCGGTTTGTAGTCGAGAGCGTGCTGTGATGTTTCTGGGTAACTTCGTAGCTCACCTGGGGTAGAATCATGACGTGCGGCAGCTGGCGCGCCTCGCCGCGCACTGACTCTTCCGCACCCCGAGCACAGCCTCCTCTCACCCCTCCCCGAGTTCCCTCCACCTAGTCCCCTCCAACCCTCTCCTCTCTCTCTCTCTCTCTCTCTCTCCCCCTGTCAGCATCCACCACCCTCTTTTCTTTGCCCGATTCTCTACCCTCTGTTAGCCCTGTTGCCTCGAAAAAAGAACCAGGCGAATCGGGCAACCGCGTGTTCGACAACGATTCCCATTCTCCCGCAATTTAGATTACTCTCTTAGCTTATTTATTCCGAGCAGCCGGTGCTCGTTACTTTTGATGCTGCTTCTTCGTCGGCGGACACTAACGAGGAATTTTGCATTTTCTCCCCTCTTGCACGCGAGGGGAAAACTCACCCGCTTCGTGACGTCTGACGTTGCTCTTCCGTTTTCGCCGCGATTAAAAAGAAAAAGCGTCTCGGTATATGGAGTGGTTCAATTACTTATTACGAACCGATTCTCCGAGAGTTTGCACCGCGGACCTCGTGGTATCGATTGACGGTGCTGCTCCGGTAGCTGCTACATTTTGTCATTTTCAGAACAACGATCGCTGTTGTTCGTTTTACCTACCGACAAGCAAACTAACGCCGCAGATTGATGTATAATCGTGTCGCGTTTAATCCCCCTGGATTTAATTAACTCGCGGAATATTAAGCTGTTAACCGGAAGAGACCAGACAACTCCGTCTTATTCGAAAGATTTCGTTTCTCTAGCCGCGGTGAACAGGTGGAGGAATTAAGGAGATTTTAAGGCGAACTTGCCTCGTGAATTATTCGAAGGCTATTATTCGCGGAGGATCACGTACAGTTACACACAGGGGGTTCGTTAACTGGCTTCGTTTGATTCTTCTTCCCCTTCCCGTTCGCTTCCGATACATCGAAGTGTGCGGCGTACAAACAACCCCCCGCAGGCGTAAGCGTGGCTCGATCGCGCTCCCTTTTCAGTAAACACAACGCGAGCCCAAATTATCGAGTTTCCTACTATTGCCGTTAATTTATTTGAATTTCATTTGTTATCGTCGCGCATACCGAATCGCGATATTCATTTTACGAAAATTGTTTCACGCATGGGAATCACAAAGCTCGAACGGCACCTTTGCATACATTTGCTCCACTTTACGTGTACGTATAATTAACTTTGCTACCCAACATTCCCACCTGCCATTCGGTAATCTATTTCTCCGATCAACTATCGGATTTATCGTTCGAAAGGGAATCACAGAGGGAACCTACGATGAAAGACAATCTTCGTCCTTATCGACGTTCGTATCGATGTGTACGTGTTTCCGTTCGAGCTGCGAGAAACGCGAGGACGCGAATGTTGACAACTGTTAGATTCCTCTGTTTACAACATTGAATACAGACGAGACAAGCCTCGACCTTCGTGGATTTTTGCTCGTCGAACGCGTTCCTGGCGATGCCAGTCGATCGTTAACTGCCGGATTGTCAACGTCTTCGCGTTCGTTTGTTCCGACAAATCCGTGTAAAATACGTGTACCAGTGTGTCGTTGGTGCAGCGACGAGTACACAAAGCTCGTGCTTCGATCTCTAATTGACCTTTTTCTCAACCATACATCATCGTTTCACCGAGCAACGTCCGAGAAAAGGAAGCTGATAGCAGAGGGAGAGACAACGTTTCTCCTCTTATACACACTATCCCTAATTGAATTGCGCAGAAGTGAAATAGAACGAGCTGAACGTTAGTACGCTTCTTGTGTCGTGGAATTTACGTTGCTTTGTCCTTCTCCTTTGTGATTTACCGAAAGGTCGCAGTTCCCCTTGTAAGTTTAAGGCTCGATACTTAGTATGTATACTTATTGTTAGTTGCGTGCGTCTCGCCCGAACAATTTGAGATTCGGCGAGAATGGAAGAGAAACAGCGAGCGATAAACATTTGTACGAGCATGGAGGGGGAGTTGGCAGGGTAATTTTTTTGCCCACGCTATCGTGGTCGAACGTGTGTACGCTTTTGCGCGTGTGTTTGAGTCTGTGAAATTGTGAATCAGCGTCGACCGCTTGTCACGCTATGAATAAATATGGAAACGTATTTCTCCTGTATCGACATGTATTTGCTCTTAAGAGATGGACGTTTCAGCGAGGAATTCGTTCACGAACCGTGGGGGTAATTTTACGAAAGTTATTCGATACTTGGAGTGTGTCCCCCATCGATCTCTCTTTTTTCATTTCATTCGTTCGAACCATCGATCAAATACTTCACACGTCCTAATCCGTAATCTTAAAATCCGCAGGCAAGGACACCGTGTGTGTGTGTGTGTGTGTGTGTGTGTGTGTGTGTAATTAAGAAACGAAAGGGGCGACGAAATTGAGCGAGATGGCCGAGGGTGAACGCGTTTCAGGTCACGTGTGACACAGGCGCGTTAATGAATCTTTTTTTAAGACAGCTTTTTTTATAACGAAGATTCCAGCTACGCGACTCTCCAACTTTGCTAATTTTACGCGAACAACCAAGAACCTATAGATACCTCTGTTTCCTGGTCGAAAGTCGGTATTTCGTTGGTCTAAAAATGCCGTCGGCAGAATTAAAAATAAGACGAAGAAAGACGATCGATCGGCACAAAGGTACGGGAGGTTTTTACCTCCTTTCTGTTCGATTAAACGATAAACCGGAGGAGGGTAAATCGAGATTAAGAGCTGTCGGATACTGTCGATATCGTTGCTAACGAATCTTACGAGAAACTGACTAGTGACCCCTGCCGGATACTTGGCGGAAGTTTTCTCCGCCGAAAATTAACGCCGCTTCGGGGTTGAGAACGTCGTATCCGAACTGACGCGAAAGTCCGCGAGGAAAAAGAGAAAAAAAAGTGGAAGAAACGTCGGTCTTGCCCAGAGACGGCGTCCTCCTCGAGTTTCTTAATTTTTTCGCCCGGTGTTCGCGGCAGAGAGAAAAGAAAGCTGGGAAATTCAACGGAACTCCCTTTCCAATCTTCCTACGCGAAATATCGCGGTGAAATGACAGAAATTGCGGTCGGATTAGAGGGAGGCATTCTCATCGAAATACCCGGTGTTCGCGGCAGAGAGAAAAGAAAGCTGGGAATTTCAACGGAACTCCCTTTCCAATCTTCCTACCTGAAATATCGCGGTGAAATGACAGAAATTGCGGTCGGATTAGAGGGAGGCATTCTCATCGAAATACTTGGTCACCGTATCTGCGGTATTGCTGCGGGGAAAGGTCAAGCGGATGCCAAGTTGAAAAAAAATATAGGACGAAGGAGAATTTCCCTTCGTTTCCAATTTTTTTCACGAAATAAGACTAAACTGTCTTCCCACGTGGTAGTTTCCGCCCCCGGGGTATTATTCTTCAACTGGGAGATAAAAATTTACGTGCTCTTTCAGCTGAACGTGTCAAGCTTGTAACATAATGAGAATTCTTCGTTTCTCTCGACCTCTGATCGCCCGCGTGTTTTACTTTCATCATGGAACAAATGAAAAGGAAACGAACAAAAGTATCGCGATGAGATATAAGATCTGCTCTTGATTTGAAATGAAATCTAGTATTTAGCGAAACGGGGAGAAGCAAAGAGGAGAGAGAGAAAGAGGAATGCGTCGAACCTGTTGCACCTCTCTAAAAGAAGTGAGAACCACTGACGTGTAGTCGATGCACATTTCTTGACACTCTGGCCCTTTATATTCGCCGAGACAGTCAGAAATCCCCTGGAAAATTTGTCCCCTGTTATTGCCACGGTAGATCTACTTTCCGCATCGACCACCTTGTAATTCTACCGGTACGCAGCCTGTGTTTTCACGTTGGACGATGATAAATAGCGTGTTATTCGAACGCGAGGGAAAGCTCCTATCGCGCGATATTCTCGCTTTTCCCGCCGAGAAAAGACTGCATCCTGATAAATAAAGGTCCCCGGGTGAAATGCGACTTTTATCGCGGCAATGTAGAAGGAAGGGAATCACTTTTGTTACATCTTCTCTCGATCAAAGGTATTCGATCGATCCGCGAACGCACTTCTAGACAGGGAAGCTCGATAAAATTTCAATTGTGCTTTCACGCATCTGCGAGATTTATGAGTCGAGTTGTAACAGACTGCTTCTCCTTCTTCCACGGGAAATTGCTTTTCCACTTTCCAAATAGATCTCTTTCTTTATTATTTCAAATATCGAGGAAAATTTTAGACAATGTCTACCCGGGAGCACGGTGGCAGCGGCAAATTTTCGCGAATCCTGTTAGCCGCTGTTTGGTAACTTGAAAATGTCGTTATACAGTTGTTAACTTGCTCGTACGTTCTCGCCATAAATGCGACTGTCGAGATAATCCTATCTTCCACATGGGTCTCCGGTTAATCGTGCAACATTTCACCCTAATCAGCGCTAGCGTTCTAAAAATACAGATCGATAAGCGTCGCACTAATTGTTAATTAAACATTTCGGGAACGGGTGAAACTTTTCGCTCGGTTGCTAGATTGCAGCCTTAAAGTTTCAGATTTTAATGGACTTTCGTCCGGTTGCTCGAAATTCCGCTCTGGTACGTTTTTCGAGGTGCACTGATAAAAGATGGCGGACCGTGTGTGCAGATAATCAGTTTATCCAGGCGTACTTGCCCTATTTCGCATATTATGACCGGCTGTATGCCCGACAGGGAACCCCTTATCTGCGAACCCGTCACCCGTTGAATTTCACCGCGACTAATTCAACCCCTCGCGCCCCCCCGTCGTTTTCCTATCTCGCCGTTATCTCGCTTTAATCCTGTCTCTGAAATTCGATAAAAACGGAATTGCTCTTTCTTCGTCCTTTTTTCTTTCCTTCCTTTGACCACCTTTCCGGGATAGCAACGACGAGTTATCGATATTTTCGGAAATTTTAACGTTAATTATAACGGTAATCGCGTGGAATTTAGTCGAAAGTGGAATTGGCACGAGTGGTGTATGACAATCGGTCGAACGTACACCGCGCAAAGTGATTTTCATTATTTGATCGTCGGTAGAGAGGCTCGAATCGATATTACGTTTAACCAGTTAGATAGGGGTTAACAAGGGTAAACGAGATTTCGTCCATCGGTCGAAACAGCTGTGAAAGTTTCGCTAGATAGATTTCGCAGTAGAGTCGGTGAGAATAAAGTGAAACAACGACGAGAGGATTGGAATCGTTGGAAAGTACTTTAAAGCACGACACGTGGATCATTTTACGCGTATCCTCGTTCAAATCGAATTTCCGTCTGCGAAATTGCATCGCAAGAAACGCGATGAGTAGGTGTAAAGTGTGCGGAAAAGAGCATGAAAGTAGAATAATGCTCGTTGAATACCAAGGACCAACGGTTAAGGTTCGTAAGCTTTTATCGAATCTCCTCGCGTTATCTGTCGTACATCCTTGAAATTTGACAATACTGAGAAGACAAGCGCTCGAGGTCTTCAACTCTCGAAACAGCCAGTCGTAATTCCTCGGTGCTACAAATTACCAGATTAATTTTACTCCCGCTAGAGACTCGTTTCGACTTTCTCGCAATAAGATAGCATCGTTGCGTGAAAAGCACGGCTAACTTGCAATTCTCAGGGTCTTGTCGGGGTAAAAAATACCCGCGATATCTGGAACGATTCCGCTTTATTTTTTACCTCGCGAAAAGGATAGATTGTCTTAATCGACCAATTACCAGTGCATTTATGTTTAAGTATGAGATAAGAATGTTTGACCCGAGTGACAGTTTTTCTGAAAGAAAATGCACGCGTGATAAGAGCGATGTCGTGATAAAAAATTGGTACATGGCAAGAGTGTGTGAAAGAGTGCACGAATCTGTGATGAGTATGAAAAGAGAAGAGCGAAGTAGGAAGGAGGAAGCTGCAAGACTGCGTTACAGATTTTTTCAAAATTTTTCTCTATACTTACTTATACAATTAACAAACGTTAATCCAAAAACGTCACAGTAGATAGTAAGATAAGTTGGTAAAAAAGAAGGAAGAAGGAAGCTGTAAGGGCGAATGTCAAAGACGAAGGGTGTCCAGTGTAACCTAGAAATGAAACCGTATTCCTACCAGAAACGAAGTACCACTTAAACGATATCCCTGCACATGTAACACGGAAGTAAGGAAAAACGAAGTCGAGTAATTAGGTTTTGAGTAAAGATCTCTGGAGAGGTCCGACCGTAGACGGAGTCCATCTACTCCCAGTAGTATTGCCAGGTAACCAGATAGTCAGCCGACCGTAACTCATTGTCAGAGAGGAGAGGCATTCGAATAAATTGCCGGTGTCTGCTTTGACGGTTTCAATTGACGAATAGTCTTTATTACAGGCCTTGAAGCGGGAAATTCTATTAAAATACCAGCCAGAGAGGGGGATTTTCGATAGATCGTTTTAACAAATTGCAAAGTTTCACTTTCCAAGATTTTCCGTGCTTTTATCTCGAGCCTCGCTTTAAAGCGATACTCGTGCAAAAGATATGTAACATCTTTTTTATTTCTCGCATCTTCTCCCATTCTCTCCCCTCTTTGTTCCTGATCAAATCGTTCGTAACGCGATTTACGATACCCAACGAATAGCTTACAGCAGTAAAACGCTTTTGATTGTTCTTTAAAAAGTTCGATCTGCCTGTAAAAAAAGAAAAAGAAGAGGAGAAAACAGGAATGTCGATACGGTGGAAAACATCGATACTTTTTACATCGATCGTTATCCGTTTTGTGAAACGATCGATAAACATTCGTTACGTTGTTTCATCTAGCTGAAGCCAGTATACACATTTTTCTCTGTTCCTTCTCCTTTTTTCCGACGTGCACTCTATCCTCGACAACTGTTATGGCACACTACTAGAACTAGAATAAACACGAAGAATGCAATATCGAGTTGCAGCCGTTTGCACTGGATTTTCCTATTTTTCTCCGTTGTAAATTAACCAAGTAGCCGTTCTAACTACAACGATGTAACAGTTTCTTTGTAACACTGCTAGGATCGGCACGTCGAAACGGAGAATCGTAATACAGCGCAGAACCAAAATTGAATTTCGACGCGTACGTCAATTTCTCACGTCCAGCAGCGCGAAATAATACGATCGTTAAAAAAAACAAAACAAAAGACACGGCCAGGAGAGGTGCGCAAATTTTTTATACAGTCATTTTTATGGTAATCACGACGGGTATTTTTTTACCAGAGCAGTTATTATCTGGCGGATCTAACCTGAGAGGACCGATTTTCCCGGGCGAGGATCTCGTTGGACCAAATTCAAATTTACCAGCGTGATAAACGTTCGTGTACCTTGCCCGTTTGACGTTTATTTCGCGAGCTCGAAACTCTTTGAAATTTATATACGCGACCGTTTTTCACTTGGCTACTCCTCGCACCGTGAATTTATCCGGATATTCGACATAATTAAACTCTCATTGACACCTTTCTCCATTAGTCTTATTGTTCTCGCGCGTTTCTGTGCGCTTGATTAACGTTCGGGATCGTAGCTTTTTCATCCGGTTACCTGTGAAAGCGACTCTGTGATTTCGCGTCGCACAAGCTCGTATAATTCGCGGAAATAGTTTACGTTTCTGGTGAAATTTGAAAGTGGAGGCGCGTCGATCGAAATTGATGGAAAAACAGAGTTTCTACGGTAGAAACGGTGAAAACTCGATATTTCCCGTGACGTTTCGTAACATAATACGCACAGAGTTTTATACTCGGGTACTTACCGACCTACGTACGACGAAACATTTTGTCGAACGTTAATTACCGCTAGCCGAGACACTCGTGAAATAGTCCAAGTGCGTGTTATTACGGTAATGCTCGGCGAAAGAAAAGGGGAGAGAGAAAAAAGCAGCGCACGGTAGAAAATGAAAAAGCCACGATGGTTGTTGCATTCATATCGTATAACTGGATGTCATTCACGCACCGTCCTTGCACATCTACTTTTCCGACAGAAGTAACGTAATCCTATTTTGATTTTCTTCCTCGGAACGAACGCACTCGCGTTCCAATTTTTTCCTGACTTTATTCGCGATAATTCGCGGGGGAAATGATTTACGGGAATACTCGAAATTCTGGTGAAAAATTGTTCCGCGAAAGATTCGAATTGCAGAAGTCGGAATTGTTACGAAATTTTTCGATTTTGTCGAGTGACCCACGCGTGTTTCGAATGTAAATTTTTATTTCGCTTTTGCGGAAAGCCCGGCGGCAATAATTAAGAGTTTGGCAAACAGAGTAATATCGTTGAATTTTTCTATTAAAACTCGAAAGTTGGTCCGCTTCGCAGGCTCCTCAATTTCGACGCATTAACGAGGTGACGGTAATTGAACAAAGTAGGCAAAGATAATTAAAGAGAAGAGAATTAATTTCGATTTGGACGTTAGTTACATTGGCAAGTGCATCGATAAGCAGGTTGAAGGTAGCAGGTAAAAACTGCGTGGCGTTTCGCCGTTTAATGCGATTCCGACTTTAATTACCCCGTTACACGGTACTCGTCGTCGGAGAAATATGCTTTTGTCACCCGTTTACCTTGTACAAAGGTAAGCTCTGCTACATCTATCGCACCGTTGAAATTATTCGGCCACGCGATGTACACCGGTTATAATCCGCCACAGGCTTTCTAACCGATATCGAATTAAAACGTAGCCACTCGTGCCGCCGTATTCTGTCCACCTTCCTCCCGTTTCAGAGCTACCTGATCCAATTCCAGAGATCCTTACGCGATGAATTCTGAGCTGGTAAAATGACCGCTTTCACGCTCTGCCGAGAAACAACGAACAAATTCGGTTACAGTGAAACGAACCGTGAAACCTCCGTCGAGGTAAGACGAATTTACTCGTACCCAGCTTCTCCTCTAACGATCAACAGTCGGTTTGAAAATTAGACGGAGAAAATTCGAAAGTATCCACGCGAGAAATCGTTCGTCGTTTAATTATGTCGCGTTAAATGATCCCGTAATACAAGGGAAGCCTTTTAAATCCTCGTTAACGTCTAGATTCGAGAATGGCAGTACCGTCCCCAAATCCCGCGTCATTTTCGCCGTCCCGACAAATACGATAACCCGTCGTCAACGGCCAATCCCCACCCTCCTGACGACTCGTGAATATACAAACTCTCTCTCACTATGGATATATCGTTTAACCCCCAGCTTTCAACCACCTAACCCTTCTCAGCCTCTCCTCGCACCCTCTCAACGCTCAGCCCCTAAAGAACCATTTCTGAACTTTCAACCCCTCGCTCTGATACCTGCTTCTCCGGTAGAATCACTTTGGTATTTTATCGGTGTTCCACCTCCTTCCTCTTTCTCTCGTGGAAACACAACAGCGAGGCGATGCGAGGCCAGGCCAGGCCAAGCCAGGCCATCTATCAGCTATGAAAACTTCATTCGTCCCAACTTTACGTTCGACGATTCGAAATTAGCGGAAGGTAGCCGAGTTTCGCTGTATGTATTTCCCTCGTAAAGCCGCGCCGCGGTCGTTGCTCCATTATTATCATAAATCATTCACTCGGTGATTACTTTCGCCTACCTATCGGCCCTCGTTTCATTAACCGATAATTACTCCGTCGATCAATCTCTTGTCTTTTTCGAATCACACTGATTAGAAGCGGTGCATCCAGTGTGCGAACGGTAAAGAAGAATAATAGCCGGCGCGCCAAATTTTCGAGGACGAAACCTCGCGTGGGACGTAGGCGCGGGGCGTAGACTCCCTGTGCGGGGAGGGAGAGCGGGAAAAAAAGAGCATAAAAAGCAAGTAAACCGGGAACTTTTATAACGTGCTTGGCGCAACCGTAATAAATTTCGACTTATGTATTTAAAGTGAACGAATGTTCAAAGGAATACATGTACGCGTTCCTCTGCTCTGTGAAAATTCGAATTGGCAGAATAGAGAGGACGAACGGGGACGAGATCACGTACGAGGCTTTAAGCAATCGGGAGTTTAGATAACCGAGTTGGCGCAAGTGCTGATTATGCACACCGATCCGAGGATCCCCAATTGGCTGGTTCGAAAGCTCGTTCGTCGACACGATGCGTACGTTGTTTGAGTAATAACACACTCAGGGAGAGTCTTTAATCGAAATGCAAATTCGACCAAGTTCCAGATACTTTGATTCGTCTCTGCCAGGTAATTCATTTATATCCCCCATCCTCCTTCGCTCTCGAAGTATCTTTGTTCCGTAAGACATTTCGTATAATACCGCAGAATCGCGATCGTTTTCGCCTTCGTTTCTTGAGAAAGAGGAGAGGTGAAACCGTGGAAGGAGAGATTGTGTGAGGGAAATTTAGAGTGGAAACAGCGTGGTTTGTACTTAACATAGACATTTACTTTTTATTTCATTTCGTGATATTTCAATTATAAGATTCAATTATAAGACAAGACGCTAGAGAAGAAAAAACACATATCGACGTCCACCCATACTAAAGTAATCTGTCTCGACATGTTGATCAGTTTTTCCTCATTTCTCCTAACAATCCAACAGTTACCATTATTTTAAGCACATTTATTTTCCAAACCTGAATCAAAAGTCCAACCAAATCCTACAATACCGTGGTTCGTGTGTTGGTTCGAAGAGCATTAATCGATTGTCCGTTGAGTCGATCGATAGATACCTACTAGCCAGGGATTTTCTGGCCGTATAGAGGGAACGCGGCAAGTTGTTGGATTCCGATCGGTGAATCAACAAGCCTCGTATACTCCGGTGCATGGATTATCAAATGGAGGCTGGCATGCTTGACAAGCGGCGTTTTAATTTGACGTCGATTAGTGCACCCCGATCTGGGGTAGATTTACGGTTCGGGGGGAAGAGGCTCAACAGTTACATCGCTCCGCGAGCGTAGTCCGGCTCTCGTTCTACCTATCCACTGGTGGCGGAGCTGGCTGCATACTTGCTTTGCCCTGCGTCCTTGCTAATTGTGTTCATCCCACGCTTACAACTCGGCGTGTACAGGGATTACCACGATCTCGATAAAACGAACTAACACGATCGTTCAACCGGGGATCTCCTTCCCTCCGCGGAGAGAACCAATTACGACGAAAGTTGGAAACACTCGTCGACAATTAATTACACGTCCCTGGACCACTCTCGACGCGTAATACATGCGGCTCTCCTAATCACGAAGTCGACGCGAGGATGTTACGTGTGGCCGATCGATGGAACGCCGATAATTATGATTGAAAATTGAACAGCACCGTATGCAGGAACGGCGTCGTTATTAAGCTTCACGATCCCCGGGCTTGGAACAACGTCGAAGAAGCGTCAGGGTTGACGATAATCTAGTTGCGCGAAATTTTCCCGGCAACGAACGGCTGAGAATTGAACAGCCTAGAGGGATTAACGCCCGTGAAAGACGCAGCTGTCGCGAGTAAAAGTGGCTGGTTTAAAAGCGAGAGTTGTTTTTCTACGTTGGTTTCTTTTCGTCTCGTCGGGGATCTCTTTGTGCTGTTATGCCGCGGCGAAGAGAGGAGTCTCGAAGGATGTCTTCAACGTGGAAAAGTAGTTGATTAACAGTGATCGCGTACAGAGGAGGTTTTGCGGACGTGTGCGTTTGACGAGTAAGCCGTTCGAGCTTCGAAGTAGGATTTGGTCACTATCCGAACAGTACGATCCGCGAGGAGAGAGTTGTCAAACCCAACGGGGAAACGACGAAAATAAGTACGTATCTGGGTAAGTAAAGTTTACGGAAGAGGTAATCTCGACTGTTTGTGACAGTTGCACGGTACGCGTCGTTACTTTTAACGGGGAGAAATGCAATCAACTCGGAGCAGCGTTTTAAAAAAGAAACTTTTCAACTCGGAATCTTACGCATCCGACACGTGTCTGTTTCTTCCGAAACCGCGAAATTTTCAGCCAGTCGGATCGACCCGGGTGATCATGTAGCTTGGAAAGTTGGAAGGGACGCTCGTTACTCGACGTTCTTTATTTAACGCTGCTCTGCCGTAGAATGGCTCGCGTGGAATCGAACGAAACGGAGAGTAGAGGAGATAAAACGAAGCGCACCAATGGTCGAATGCAGTAACTACGGCGAATAATAGACAGACCGACACACACGCTCCCTTTCCTTTTTTTTTCATTCGCTTTCCCGAGGCTCGATTGATGACACCTGATGCACACGTACATGTGCGGCCAGGTCGCAATCAAGTGTAATCGAATGAGTAATCAGCGTGCTCCGCTGGAGAATTTTATTATACACGTGATTTTTACCCGAAACTTTCCTAGCCTGTCGGTGTATTTCGTTCACGTTTTCCCTCTTCACCGTCATGAATTTCGAAGGGAAGGCTCGTAAAACGTGCGTTCGTTTAAACAGAAGCAAACGCTTTATTTTCGACAAAGTGTTCGTTTATCACGCGACAATGTGAAAAACATCTTCGAAAACGCTCTTCTGAAAATGTTCAGGTCGGATTAGACCGTTTTTACGCGGTCTACCGAGCCTGTTTAAGCAGATATACAGCGCTCGTCGTGGCACGGTATTCGTAATTTCGCCTTATCTTTCTGGGTATCTTGGAAAAATGAGGACGAACCGAGAGAATAATAGGCACCTGTTCTCCGGTTTCAGGTGTCGCGCTAAACTTGATAGAGGATCGTAATTCTTTCCACGGTGAAACACGGAATCGTCGAACCGGTATTCCTCGATTATGCTCGACAATTTTTGAATACGTTCCACCGATTATACTTCTTTTCGTTACACACGCTGAAACGTGTTCGAAAAAGCTACGGGTAGATGGAACGTACGTATATCGATACCGGTATTTTGCACCGGCGTAACTTTTTCACTTTTCAGTTAACATTTATAAGGAGGGCAGGAAACAACGGCGGCGTATTTCACCGGGTACAGCGGTTCTAGAGATACGACGTGATATTTCGAGTTGAACGCGCGTTGCATTATAAAGGAGGAAAATTCTCGGAATATTTGAAACCGTTGTATTCCGTTCAACGATATCGATCATTTAGGGCCTAATCGAGGCTACAATGCGACGTTTACACCCCCTCCGCCCTCGTTTGAACCGAGTCCAATCGAATTGCAGACATAACGAAGACGAGGTCTTCAAAGCGTCCGAGGAAGCAATTTATTTAGAATCTTCTGGCTCGTTTGCGACGGCACAACGGCTTGTCTCGGGGGGGAAAATGAGTAACTCGTGAATCGTAAAGCTTTCGAGCGTTGTTTTCATCTACGATACGTCCTGCTTCGATATCGAATATTCGAGAATTTGAATACTTAAGCATGTCTTGTTTTTTAAATTTAAATGTTTGCGACCGAAGGAGAGATAAGCTGAGAATTGAAATGCAAGAGACGAGGCTATAGGGTGTAGCAGTAAAGTGCAGAACTGACACGCGTATTAGCAAGTTTCGCGTGTAAACGGCCACCTCTACAAAGCTGTACGTAGAAGTAGGATCAGGGCACGCAGTGGAGGAGAGAGTAGGTAAGGAAAGAGAAGGTAGAGGTAAGTACAACTGCAGCAACGATAAGGGACCGTTGGTGGCTCGAAGAAGCAGGCTGGAGGCACAAAGGGTCTTTGCTCCGGAGCTCGCGCCGTCGGTGATGGTGTTCAGTAAACTTCAAAGCTGCCTCTGAAGTCGATATCATTAAGGAGGGCTAACGCTATGCGTTATTACTATACTTACATAGTAATATGTACTTAACAGGTGCCGCGTTAAAGTATATAAATATGCGTACCTATAATGGTACCCACCTCGTGCAATCTTCCAACACGAAATTCCACCGATTCTAATCTCCGTAGCTTACAGAGTTGATACATAATTCACAGCTGAGAAATCTGTGTAATAATATCGTTCCAAGAGCCGCAAATCCTCCACAGCTTAGAAATCGAAATTAGACGAACTTCTGAGAAATGTTGGAAATCTCGAGTGAAAAGAGTCAAGGCTACTAGATCCGTACGAAGGATGAAAGTTTGGTTCGCTTAGAAGGGATCCGCGAAATTGTTGGAAAGAGAGTTGTTCAAATATTTGTACGCGTATAGGTTATTAAAGGGACGAGGAGTTTGCCTGATTAAATCTACCTAGCAAGTTGAAGATGGAGAGTATATACGTTGGTTGAATCGGGACGCTCGTTCCTTCCTCGATCCTTCCAGAGTTTACCTCTGTTCCGTCCTTCCTTTTCAATCGAGTCTTTGAAGCGTTCGAGAGGTGGGAGACTCTAAGGAAAACGGGAGCCCCACGGCATTCATCGAGTCCTTATCTTTCACACAGTCCTCGACTGTTCTCAACTTCATCTTCAGCCTTCGTTCCCAAAGACCGTCCGTTAACTTTTCCAACCTCGTTAGGGCATTCTTGTTTGTGTTTCGCGTGTATGCGCTTATCTTCTCCATCGCTCTGTTGTCTGCCACAGAAAACTCTACCTCCGCCTCTTTTCACCTTTAATCTATCCGCCTGCGGAATTATTAGCCCGGACCTCTACCTTTCAAAACGGTTGACAAATCCACGTGTTATCGCTCGCGCACGAATGAATAAATAACGGTGTTTGAAGAGACATCGCGAAGCTAAACTTGCCAGGTCGTCGGCTCGTTTTTTCACGCGAACCTCCGAGCATCTACTTATCGCCGGTGAACACGCAGCGGAAAAATGAAACGAGAAACCAGGTTAATCCCTATGAACTTGTTGTGTGTATATGTATACAGTTGGCCGAGCGTTGACCCTCTCCGGAGGAAAGAATAACGTTTCAATTAAAGACTAGACATTATCCTGTCATTTCCAAAGTATAATTCTGGTAGCATAAGAAACTTTCTCATCCTGTTGCTTGTCAAGGAGGAACGCCGCTGTTGCGTTGCTCGAGTAGAAAACAGTAAGACAAGATATAAAGAGCTGCTCTTAGGGGAGAGAGACCGCGAGGCACTCAGGTGGTAACGGACCAACCGTTGGGGGAACTGGGGAGGAAGTCGAGAGGAAAGCGGGGTTTTCATTGAAAAACGAACGATCGTTTTCTCTAAACTAGCAGTTACGGAGTGAAAATTCGTTCCTACCACTGGTGCGAACCGTTGGAAATAATTCAACCACCATTTTTCTAATTTTTCTAATCGATCCTTCGATATCTCTCGCTTCGTTGCTCCTTCTTGGGGAAGTTTCGGGAGAGAAATACAGATGGAAAGTGAGAAACGGTACTCGTTGCATCGGAATAATTCCACAATTTGATTACACGAGCGTTTTGGATGCGTAACAAAAGGTAACGTGTTTAAACGTAAACGAAGCGAAATTATTCCTCGGAAAATGTCTCGGGTTTCAGTTGGCCGCGAGCAACACGAGGATGCAGAATAATGCAGCGGCGCTGTAAAGGACGCGAAAGGTTGCAAGATGAAATCCAACCGCGAACTTTTCTTTAGCCGCTTTATTGTGCGTGGAAAATTAAAAGAGTGAAAGGGTGATTGTTCCATGGGCGAATAAGAATAGCTCGAACAACAACTGAACGTTAAAACGTTAAAGGACATTTTCTACAAAGAAGAGAATTAAAAGAGATGGAGCGTAAAGAACGAGAAGAAGACGAGGAGAAAACTCGGTAGGATTTCTTTAATTACCGACAAGCCCGGTCATAAATTGTTTTATTGTGTCGCCAGAAGAGATACGCCCTAACCTTTTCTCGTCCCGAACAAACGAGGATCCTTGTTAGAGAAAGCGAAAAGGAAGCTCGAAGTTAGGACACTCCCATCGAGTGTACCTAACGAACTTAGGTGACGACCCACCCCTCGGTTGAAACATCGTGATCTTTCTTCCGTCTAAATTTATCCCGTCGTTCCTCGTCGCTTGAACAGCAGCGTTACAATTTCACGGAAAAATTTGTCGATTTCCATTGGAGTGTAATCGATGGAAGGTGACGAGAGGTGGTGATTGTCGCGCGACAAGCGTGTTTCAGGAATGATTAGCTGGTCGATACGTTTATCGAGAGGTTAGCCCAAGTGTCTAGCTGGTGGTGGCAGAGAGTGGTTGGAATGCCGTGTAAAAGCGACTCTAGCTCGCTCGGGTATAGAGGGTGGCAAAAAGGGTCGAAGGGAGGAGCACGGCATAGTCTCTGCCCTCTCACCTCACAGCCGACTAGTTTTTCGTTAGCTCGTCGTCCCGTGAAATCTGTCACACCCTAGCTGCCTCTAGTCAACGAGGGCTCTCTCCTCTCTACATCGCCCGTTCTCACCTATACACACGCGCGTACACTCTATGCCTGTACGTTCAGCAAACCGGCCGACCACGGCTTCTACTTCACCCGTTTTCGAATGATAATAATATTCGTCTCTAATGCTGTTACAGCCTCAGATTTCATACTGATAGAACAGTCGAGTATGAAAACAGAGATAAAGCGAGTTAGGTTAACGAGCACAAGTGGAACAGTCATCTCTGGTTCATATTTAGCAAGCCGGATTTCAGTTGGGAACAACTTTCGCAAACTTACTTCAACTATCAATTTCAAGGAGGTTTACCCTCTCAAGAAATCGACAGATACGGAAGAAGTTGTCTGCTGATTGAAGTTGATTTCGCGATAACGACGAATTAGCGGCTGTTGAAGTTGACGTGGAGTGCAGAGGCGGGCATTTTTGCGGACTGTAGGTCGGCCTGTATACTGTATAGTCGATCCATCAGACAAGCGGCCATGTGTAGCCTCGTATATCGGGTGTGTGCTTTGACAAGCACACCGTTCGAACCAGTCATTCACCGACCACAAACGTTCTCGATTGGCCGTGCTCGCCAACCGAACAACTTGATTCAGAATGAGGTTAGCCACGCCGCTTGAACGGCACCACTAACAGTGTCGGCTAAATCTTGAATGCATCGGCTGGTTCCCGTGATCCACGCATGTGCTCTACCGCCTCGCACTACTCTCTCTCTCACGTTCCTCCTTCCGCACATGAATGGAACGAATGGTGATCAGCTCTGCTACCAGCTTTCCTCTCTCTCTCTCTCTCCCCCCTGTAATACAAGAAAAATCGCCAATTAAACGCGAGCGGATCCCAGTCAACGTCGAAACCACGCTCACGATTAATTCGCTTTGTACCGGTGGATAATCGACGAGATCCGAGTAAAGGATCGAAACAATCGAACGATGCGATTGCAGCACTTGAATTGCACACGGTAACGGCGTGCTCTGGATTTCTCTCTGCGATCATTTGTAACCGTTAGACAATTGTACCGTTCGCTGTAGACAGATTGATTCGAACGGACGAAATTGCGTATAATTTTTCGCGGACAAAAGGCGTGAATTACAGCACAGACGAGACTCGAAGGCGTGAGGCGAGGTTCGTCGTAAAAAAAGGAGTCGAGCTATTGTCGTCGCGTTAAAATAAACATCTACACGGAGAACGGTGTACGCGCGAGCGGCCACGTTACGTCATAAATATACACGCGCCGATGAGAAAAGCTTGGACCGCGACATTAGAACGCTGCTCGCGGATAAAAAATTAATTTCGCCCGTTTTTATCGGTTACTCGGCACGCGCCGAGACCCTCTGGCAAACGCGTAGGGACCCCATTGAAAAGGAGTATCTTCCTATATTGTAGTCTTCCTAGGAGTATCTTCCAAATGTTGCTTCTGAACGCGTTCTACCAATGTTCCCCTCTGCACCTCCTGCACCGTAGGTACGTACATCGGGAGGCGTGAATCCTGCATCCATAAATGCAACGGCAGTCGTCGCGATCTACACACACGCGGTGGTAGAAATTGTTTAACGGGTCGATGTCGGTAAACACGAAGAAAGCTTGCTCTCGCACCTACGACGGGGGGGATTCTCTCTGTTGGTACCTGCATACGTGTGTCGTATTATGCGGTGAGAAAAGTGTGGGTAAACAGCGTGTGTCCTACGTGTTTGCACGGGTATGGTGTTGGAGATTGGCGTCGGTGGTGGTGGGTTAGACCCTATCGATCACGAGGCCTCGTCCACGACACATAAGCCCCTGCCTACGAGCCCTCCTGGCTGGCGTAACCTATTTCTGCAGCTTTAAAACTTTCCCCCCCGGAGAGCGAGGGGAAGAAGTGGTATACCGTGGCCATTAGTACGCTTGTATTTGCCAATTTCGTACCTCTTAACGAATGCCAATTGTCGGCGTGGATTTTCCGAGCGGAATTTTCTGCAATGGGAAATCGAAGGACGGAAGGAGGTAGGAATTGGAATGGAAACTTGGCCGGGTAATTGTATTTTCAGCGAGAACACGTTTCGGGAGTTTTTAAAGAGAGAAAAGGGGACTGTGGAGAGAACGGTCTAAAGTATTTAAACGCGAAAAGGGGGATCTTTTCGGTGGTGTAAGATTCCGAGTGAAAAGGCGGAAAGCTTAAAATTTGATTTTCGCCGTTGATAACGAAGCGTGAATTCGAACACGTTCCGCTCTCGTTCTATTCCTACGTCTTTCGAGTAAACCGGAGGAATTCTGTCCTGGAATTTTATCCGGTTTGCCAGTCTGTCGCGTTAAAGAACGTCGGACGACACTCGAACGGGAGTGATACGAGAGAAGAAAGATTGGCCAAGAGAAACAAGCACGTCGAAAGGGGATCATCGATCGTCGATGGCACGGCAGGTCAAGTTTTTCCTCTTGGCCGGTAGAAGCCGAAAGTTGAAACCGTATCCGCGATTTCACGTGGTGAAATATCGAGGGAATACGCAACGCCAACTCCTTAACTTTCCAACTCAATTTCACGTGTAAAGAAAACTTTCCTTCGTTCTATCCGGACAACGGATAAAAGAAACGCATAAAACTGATATAATTTGTTGGCTCGACGAAAGGATGCTGCGTACACGCACACACGCAACGGTGGTTTATGGATGCATCGGTGCAGGGTGGTAACGACTTGGTAAAACGAGAAGCAGTTGAGCCACGAAGCGCTGTGAAATTAAAGCGCGCGATAAACGCGAATGGAATACGGTGGTAGCCTGTGCCAGGTAGCCAGGTAGGCTGTGCCGTTTTTAGAGCGGCTATAGTTGTCGCGTTGCTGAAATTTACATTGTGCGTGGAATAGGGTACGTAGAATCGTTTCTAGAAGGTTATCTGCGACCCAATTTCGACGGGAGGCGAGTGGCGAGGGTGCGAAGAATTGCGAAAGGAAGAGGAGGTCTGGTGGCTCGAGACCATCGATCAGAGGAGAACGACTCGTACGTTTAGTGTGTTTGCTCGGCTTATCGGTGACTGCAGAAGGATACGCGTAAAGTAAATCGTTTTTTCGCGAAAAACCAATAGACCGGGTCTCGATAACGCGTTCGCCTTTTTTCAAGTTAGAGCCAAGTTTAAAGTTGGAATGAAAGTTGAAATAGGTTCCGTACCGTGAAGGAAAGCCGATGATTGATAGCTAAATAAAGTAGTTATTTCCGGTGAAAAGAAGAAATTCAGCGATTAACAAGAAGGATATGAATTTTCCATACCTTCCATTAGCTTTGCTTGCCCCGGCCGTGCCGCGGCTTAATTACTCCAAACCTATTATATTTCACCCTGTATAGCCTGAGGTAGGACCTAATTAGAGGTTAGGACCTCTACGTCTCGAAAAGATGTTTTAGTTGGTGGGTGAAGCTGCGAAAGTACGTGTTCGAAGGAATTTGACCGAAAAACGTTTTCGGTCCCGTGAAACGAGGGGAGAAAGAAAGATCGCAAGACGGCTTTTCCTTGTCGCGACACGCTTTATGATTTCGCAACTCGCTCCGTTGAACCACGAAAAGTCCTATCTAAACGTAACGCAAATATTTATGCAACCTTTCGAAGCTACGAACGGGGAGAAGTTAATTCCGCAGTGCACCGTCGAGCTTACGACCAAAGAGTAAATATCGTAAACACCGATGATGGCTCGAACCAATTTCCCGGTTCGCCGCGCGCACAAAATCTTTTATAAATTTTCCAAACGCGGAAACCTCGCAGCATTTTAATCGCGAATTCCTGGATAAGGTTGAATCGATGTATTCGGAGTAACGTAGTATTACCAATTTGTTCCCGTCCGAAGGGAATATATCCATACCGGTATCTCGTCGAATTGTAAACGACGTTGTAAATCGGGGAATAATTGCGTTAACCAATCTCGAAATAATTGTATCGAGCACGAGGAGCGTATTAACGGAGGAATGCGGAGCACAGCTGCGCGAATTCGTTGCGCGATACGTGCCTAAATCCACCTGATCCTCGTCCATAATTAAATGTCGTTGCTTGGTCACCGTTCCAATCGATTGCCATTTGCACCACGCGTGAATCGAACAGGTGACCAAAACAGGTAGGTAACGAAACGATCTGTGCCTCGTATGCTCGATCAACCACTACGAAGAACTAGGGTAACCTAATGCGCGTCTGCCACGGTTGGAATCCGGTGCAAAGTTGTTCGAATAGGTGTACGCGTGGGAAGCTGAGAGCGCGAGGAAAAGCCTCGGAATTCTTTACCCGAGACAAATTCTCTTCCGAGTAATTACAGAAAGAAGGTGGCAACTTGGTTTGTAGAGATCGCGATGATAACGAAGCAGAACGGATGAGATCGATCGGAAAGATGCAAACCGTTACCGTGCCTTCGACTAACGTAATTTCCATCAGGTTTTCAACGCGGAAGAAAGGGCAAGGGGCAACAAAGACTCTGCCGATGACGAGGACGATAAAAGAGCAACACGGAAGAAGCGTAGCCTCGACAGAGATAGCAGGACGAGGGACAGAGGACGTGATTTTCGTAAATGGTCGGTGCATTCTCGGAATATCGAAGCGAATCGAGATGATACCGGGTTTCGATGCCTTCCACGAGCACACGTAAGCGCGATTTTGCGCTCACGGTTAAATACCTCGATACAAGGAGATAGCGTTCGATCGAGACGAGTGGATAGCCCCGAGCGATTTTGCTTCCGAAGCTGCTTTCTTCCATCACCTTCCTCTTTTCTTTTCATCTTTCTCGTGGAAACGAAGTTATCGAATGGCGTCCAAGTTGATACTGAAAAAGCACCCTGGAAACGAGAGATGCGCTAAAAAATTGTTTCATTGAAGAACGTGGGTATGTGAAAATTCTTTCCGCAGACGCTGTAAGTTTACGGCAAAGCGGCGCTAGAAATGGACTAGAGAGAGATTCGCGATGGAATAGCGATTTCAGGGGAACGTTCGCTTAACGGACTCGAGCATGCGAAACGATATTGCAGCGGCGCGAACAAAGAATTCGGGAAGATCAATGTGGACGGAATAGGTATACGAGGCGGAAGACGTTCCTTTCCTTTAACGTTATTTTTGAAAGAGATTCTAGGATATTCCGCGAAAATGAAGAAGAAAGTGATACAACGGTGAAATCTATTTCTCGTGCTCCAAGTCCAATTTTCGAGTTGCAAACGCAATCCTTGTTGGACGATTACACTTAAATCGGCTTTGCCGGAGACGCGACGTCTCGAGGGTTCTATAAAATATCGATGACAAGGAAAAGTCTGGAAAGACACGAAACAGAAGGTTCTCCGATTTCACGTTGAATTTAGGGGCTTTGAAGAAATTTCATTCGACAGGGATTCCGCTGACTGGCCAACTTTAAAGATAGAAGTGGAAACTTGCGTGTACCCTGGTGATTCGATTAACCTAACCTCTAACTACATTAAACTCCGGATCATTGGTACTGATATAGTACATATATTTGCAAAATTCAAGAGTATCCTTGGAATGTAATCACCGGAGAGAAAGGGGAACGAATTTTCCCCGTTCCTGCCTCAAATTCTAATGGTAATAGATCGGTTTTAGGTGGTCGTGGCAATTAACCGATACACCGCAAGTAGCTAAATGAAAATTATGGGATAACCCAATAGCGATAATAGGATGCCTGGGACCACTCCCGGCCATTTCACCCGCATCCACGCATAATCCTTAATCTCTCTCGTACGTGAGAACCGTCTACAGCTTTTACCAACTATGTCGTCGCAATTTACATCTTCTTTTACCGCGAACAATCGATAAGTTTAATTACACACACACACACACACACACACACACGCGCGCGCGCGCGCGCACCGTGGTAAAAATTCGCGAAAAAAGGGAATTCTGATAGAAATTGCCAGGCAATATTTGTGTTTTAAACGGGAATGTTTACCGCGCATGTGAAAACACGCAAATTAATTTTCACGTTATAACCCGGTCCCCGTGAAATGACCACGTTCGCTAGAAAATAAACGAACTGCTGCGTAGAAATACAAAGTAATTCGGATCCAATTACACCGCTAATGATTTCGGACAACCGTGTATTTATCGATCTCTCCGGTGAACCGAAGCTGTTTTCTCAGCTTCTGCCGTTATCGAGGCTCTTGCATAAACGTCCCTAATGAGAAAATTGATTGGAAACACCATCGACGAGAACCCTTCCCGTTCCGAGATTCGTCAAATTGTTTCGCGAAACTCGATCAAGACGTTCTCTATTCCAATCGTTGGATAAATTGAACAATTTACTACACCGAATGAAATCTGAACGCGTGACAATCGAACGTTGCTCGTAGAATCGCCGCTCGTAAAGGTGAGCGTAGCTCGTTTTCCACCAGCTGTAATAATACAATTACTCGAGTTAACCGGTGGACGAAACGTTTCATCGCCGCCCTTTATCGCACGATCCGTCGTTGACCAGTTTATAATCCGACCATTTGATTAGCTAATGGATAAATTATCCAGTCGGTAGGTATTCGCGAAATTAGTCGGATTATGGCCCCTGGGGCGACTCGTAATTGAGTTTCTCCCGTGTGAAAGAGCGTGAAACAGCGATAGTGGAGAGTGTTAAGTTTTGTGCAGCGGAAGCTAGGAAAGTCGGGATCGAAAAGGAAGTGAACGCCCCGAGGTGTTGGACCACGTGTGCCGTGGCAGGTAGTCCCGCGCGGTATGCAGGACAGTAGGTCGCCATCGTCGTCTCCGGTTCCTCCTCGCGTCCATTTTTTCTTCTTTTCTCTCCTTTGCCCTCTTACTTCTTCGAGTTTCGTTCTTCCGTCTGTCGCCTTCCTTTTCCTTCGCTCCACCGTACTACCTTATGGGATATTACGATATCTTAATGACACACCGACGACACGGCGAATAGGGTTATTAGCGTGTGGACGAGAGAGGACGGTTCGATCGAAGAGGTATCCTCGTATTATAATTGAACGTCGTTTCGTGCGACTGTCGTCCCTTCCCGGTGTTTAACGTAATTGCCGCGATACGAAAGAGGTTGTAAAATAAGCGCGTTTCGTCCAAGCAAACCTGCTCCTTCGTTGCTTCATTCCTCATTTTACGCTACTCGCGTTCCTTCTGTCTCTTCCTTTGCAATTTATGCTATATGTGTGTACATTTCGACCGCATTCCGCTTTTCACGGGGACGGAAAAAGTTTAGGCTTATTTTGTAACTTGCGTTTCCTTCAGTTTCCCCCCTCTCTCGAGCGTTTCTGATTACGTTAGCCTCGTTCTCTCCCAGGCGTCCATTATTTTCATTTCCACCTATTTTATTTACTCTCGGCGTGCTTTGTCTCGGCTGTACACCGTGCACTCAAGACCATGGATAATTCGTCCCGGACATTTTCTAGGAGCTCGAAAAGTGTTCGAAACCGAGGGGCTACTTTGAGAAAATCCGATATTTTCTAATATTCACCGGTGCGCCGAGAAAATATCCCGTGTAATTCGTGAGGCGCGAAAGGAAGGGAGAGAAGGAGAGAGGAGAGAGAGAAAGAAGCGATCTCTCGTGAGAGCCATCCACGCGATTCCCTCTGTTCCACCTCCATAAAACCGAGCACAGAGGGGCCGCGTGTATCCTCTGCGAGACGAGCAAGGATTTCGTTGTTCGCGCTTCTTGCAGACATGTCGGATCAGCCGGGTTTCACAGCCGCCGAAAGTTCCTCGGTGCCTTGGTCGCGTGTCGAGCTTCTCTCCAAACTGCAGTGCCTTCTGAAATCGAAATCTTTCGGTGCACTGAAACTCTACCTGAAGAGATAAATCGTGGAGACTAATCCGAATCGCAGAAGGTATAACTGGGTGGTGCGGGCGTACAGAGTTTTTTCCACATTTTCCAGTCGATCGATCGACCGTTCAACGTCAACTTGGCGGTTAACGAGCTTCGTTATTCCAAGATAAACTCTCCTCCCGGTGAACGATTGAAATTTCCATACGCTCGCGACACGGTCCTCTGTACTTGTTGGTTTCTTAGGCGGACCTTAGGTCGAGACGGTCACCGCCGAGTGTTGGAGAAAGAGTGGGTGTCCCGACATCGGGGGAAACTGTTCGATCGTGTTTATTTTACGCTC
Source organism: Habropoda laboriosa (assembly GCF_001263275.1). Classification (NCBI taxonomy): domain Eukaryota; kingdom Metazoa; phylum Arthropoda; class Insecta; order Hymenoptera; family Apidae; genus Habropoda; species Habropoda laboriosa. The sequence continues at coordinate 525,526 of NW_017101026.1, forward strand.
GGCGTAACTGTGAATTCGTAATTTCGCGGTCTCTGGTAAATCCTGTCTATACTTTGAAAACTGCCACGGGATGTGAAATTGCAGGCTGCGAGATGTTGCGACGAGAAGGAATCGTGACCGAAGGGAATTTGTAACGAGAGCTCGAACGAGAGCGTTTCGCCAAGCGTCGGAGCGAACAGAGAAATAGAGCGTATTTCAGAGGAAGGCTGACCGAAAATTATTCTATTCGCAGGTCCATCGCCCAAGTCGAAGGAGAAGTGGGGTCCGGTGAACCCTGGGGCTATAGGCCAGCCCGAGTTTCGTCAGACCGTTGGAGGAGGAGATCGAGGGAGAAGAAAGCAAGGATCGCTGGAGATGACTCATCGTCCTCTTCCTTTCTCAATGAACACGTTCCCTTCGATCGAATAAATCTACGCGGAGGAATTGGAGGAACTCCTCTGGATTAGGAGAGAGAGGAACCCTTTGGAATATCGAGCATGTAAGACAAAGGACTCGCTGGCTGGTGGAGCGAAGGAGGTAGAGAAGGGAATTTCCAAGTGGAACAGCTAGGAGAGGAATAAAAAAAGCAAAGGGGCAAGATGAGCAGGCGAACAGTGCCACCGGGTGGACTGAACTCGTGCGAGAGGATAAGACCGGAACGACCCAGGAACCCTATCCAAAGGCTGGTGTGGGGTCCAGGTTCTCAATTCCAAGTCGGTCAAATTGGTCTACCCGAGGACGAGGGCTCGAATCCACGGATGGCCTTGAGAAGGTACGTGTATCTGTATCCCGTTAGATTGCCTCTTCGTTAGGATAGGTGTGTATTACGATGCACAGGGTAATCGAGGATTCGATTACCGTGCTGAAATTCCACGTGATATTTGATAGGCCACTGTAGCTTCGTTTGCTACGTACGCGCTTCGTGTTATTCCAAGACAATTTGTTCGAATCTGGATAATCAGGTGTGCCCGGTAGCCAGCGCGATTACGGTCATATTGATCGGGCTAGACAACAGCTTCGTCGCGTCCCTGCTGTGCGTCGCGATATGCAGTGTAATAATATATGTAGGCTGGAAAGACGGTGATCGATATTCTCTCTGTATGCTATCGCGGAAATACGTTAAGACCTGGCTAGTAGTGGCGTCTGGCCCATATCGTGTAAAAAATGCTTTCCTCTGTGACGTACACGCAGATTCCTGAGACTGTACGAGGGCAGACAGTACCGAGAGGCGGCCGCTTTCCTCATGAAGCTTCCTCACTATACCCTGAAAGCGACCCTGCCGGACATTCCGGTGGACCTGTTGATCGAAACGCTGCCCCACAGTTTGTCTCTGCTCGAAGCTCTCTATTCGAGGCTGCTCGAGTTGAACGTGAACGATGCGAAGATTGTGCGCGTCGAACAGGTCCTTTGGAGGGTCGTGCACCTGATCTCTGTCAGCCAGGACCACTTCCGCCTGAGGATCTGGTGCAAGTTACTCGTGTCGTTGCACAGATTGGCTCCTAACGCGAGGAGCATGTTGATGGGGAGGAAGAGGGCTGTGGAAAGGGCGGTCGAAGGTCTAGGCAAACACGGCCTGGTGCCGTTCTCTCAGCCGAGCAATTTGGAGAACACAGGAGCGTCCAATTTCGTCCCTTTGCCCGTTGCGCTCAAGGAACAGTTGGAGAGCCGGATCGAGGCTTATAAGTTGGCCGTGCACAAGATCGAGAGCTTCGGGAAGCACGCCAGAAGTCACAAAGGTAAAAGGATTTGGGTAACATTTACACCTCGCCGGTTCATCTTTCTCCGGCGCGTTAAACGAGCTAATTGGACGGTGAGGAAATAAGGCAGATCGGTGGGAACTCGCGTGGGAATAGAGATTCGTTCCCGCGTGCGGATTCGACAGCTTAGCAGGTGCAGGTGTGGAAGCGCGAGAGAAAGTCCGAAAGTTTACGTTTCATCTCCGATTACTGTCATCCGGTGTCTGAAATGGTACACACAATGAAATGATCCGGTCGCCGCGATATCGCGAAAATCCGGCGAGAATCCAGCGAGTTGGGAAGAACGGAGCGCCGCGTCGATTCAATTTCGAGGGTCGCTCGAAGGAGCGGAGTCGGCAAAAATAAATTGCGCGATTAACCCCGCAGACGGGGTGTCTTAGAAGTGGTTCGAAAGTGCGATCTCTCAGAATTTTTCTCCCCCTCGAAGGTAAAGTTTATTTAGAAAAACGTCGTCTCCCGTTTTCACTCCACAGCGCGTTCGACTGTTGTCACAGGTCTGTCCGAGCGTGCTCCGAGCGATAAAGTATTGGATTTTAACGCAGCTGCGTCGGACACGTTACATTTCCGAATGCAAATACACCGATGTGCTGTGGACGTTAATGCGTTTACACACGTTGGCCACGTTTACTCGATGTCGTCGTTGCGGGCCGCGGCCATCCTTGAACCTCGGCTCGTTTCCGATCTCTCGAAAGGAACTGTTCGGTGTTTACGACAGGAAAGTGTTCCGGTTCGGTGAGAAAAATACGGGCGATCCGGAACGAGTCGGCGAACGTCACTTCCACGCGTGTTCCCCTTTATTCGAGCTTAATTACCGAGATCGGCAATTTCGTACGCCTGCTGAGTCACGGGCTAATTTATTACATGCACACTGGAGATGTAGTTGATTTGGTGAAAACGTGGCATGAATAACGTTAGATAGCGGTAGCGTGTAATATCTGGTCTTGGAAGTAAGCTAATTACATCTTGGATAGAGAGTACTCCGAAGATGACACAGGGTGATGTAGGTATCGTGTAATTACGAACATCTTCTGTCCAGTGAGTTATCGCGGTTGGCATAAGTGAAATCATACGTTTTCTCGAGTAAATTGTGGCTCGGTCGAAGGAAAGTAACGGCGATGCGGTGTTCCACAGCGGACCAAGGTGTACAGGCGGCATCGCATCAGCGGCAACTTTCGCTAAAGTACAGCGAGATCCAGCAGAGGTTGATCGATAATCAGAGTCTGCTGAACACCTTGGAGAAAGCTGGTGACCCTACCAGCTTAGAAAGTCTGCTATCCGAGCTGAAACGAAGGGTCGAGCAGGACAAGGAGGCGCTCAGACAATGGACGGCCTTGAGGAAGTCCACCTTGGCCGGAAACACGAAGAATCCGTCGCTGGCTGCGAGGCTGCTCCAATTCTCCAGGGGTTGCGAGCTGGCTCTGCAATTGATGAACCAGAGCAATCTACAGGTAGACATTTATCGTATTTCACTCTACGACACGCGGCCGAGATTTCAATCCCTATGCGCATAAAGTAGCTCGACTAGAAACGCTGTAACCACGAGCAGTCCCGCGGGACCGAAGCTCAGCAGCGACGCGACCGTAGTTGATGAACAAAGCTCGAATTCACGAGCGCAAACTCTTTGCGGCCACGTGACGTGCTCCCTTAAGGACCCTTTCGCGATCTGAAATTATACGGGTTTGCTCGTAGGGTCTTTCGATGCACGAAAACGCAGACTCATCTTTTATCGATCGAAAGTATACGCCGCTGTGCTCGTACAAGAAATTCCCTTTCTCGTCGTTCAGCCCATTGTTTAGAATTAATTGAACGTTGAACGTTAATCGAGAATTAGATTACCGTGTGAAACGCGCAGCCACGAATTACGAGTGGGATTGCCCGAGCGATAATTCCCCGCGAACGCAACCGCGCGATGAAATTTTAATACGCCACTTGCGAATACTGTAACGAGCGGAATAACGCGCGTAATAATGGATCGACCGCGAGTCGAAGCGATTCTTCCGTGAACGCGTCTAAAGAAAGATTTCTCCTCGGTGGTAGAAATTTCGTGAAAAAACCGGGTCATCGGCGGCGGTTAATTAAAGGCGCCGCTTAACAAGTGCACGTTCGGAGTCCCGCGGTAGATTAACCAGGCTCTAGTTAATCCGTTTTTTATTCCGAGAGCAGCTCTTACTCGGGCCCGTTCCACCGTACCACGAATGGTGAGACGTTTTAACGACTGTTCGAACAGGCCTAGGCGTTCCCGATTTCACGGGCGAATCTCGAGAAAGTCTCTCGAGTATTCTTCTCCCCTATCCGTAATCTTCCTAACCCCGGCGCCAGGCACTCGTGTCAATGGTAGAACGACCGTGGTAGGCGGAAAACCGATTGGAAAACAGCCGATAAGAGAGTGAAATATGAAAGAAGGCGGTATCGTTAAAAAATTGCGAGAGTGGAAAGAAGGAAGAGAGAGAGAGAGAGATATTTCCGCCACAGGCGTTCGAGCTGGGTGAAAATCTGGCGGACGACTACGAGGAGGAATCGAGCAGCAGCGCTGGCTACCACACGGACGAGAGTTGCAGTCCTACTCCCGAACCTGTGGTCAGAAACAGCTGCGAGATTGTTAGGACCGAGGAGAATTTTTCCAACGTAATTTCCGGTGACGTGACCGCGGAACGACTGGCAGAAAGGTACACGGTCCTCTACGGCCAGGCACATTTGCATACCTTGGATGCTCTGGACGCTCTGGAACCCCTGAAGAACGCTCCCGACTTGAAAGCCAAGATTCTCTATTCAGTGGTCGTGGTAAGTGGCACTTTATGCAAAGTACGAATAATCACACCGCGTTCACCCGCTTGCCACCCTTAATGCGCTTGCATCTCCTCCGCCTTTCAAAGAGACCGATAGTCACCGGTTAAGCTTTTCGTTACCTCTACTGCCCCTATTTAGCTATCAATTAATAGCCGGAACACCAACAGGTACACCGTATATGCAGGAAAGTTCTCGGGAAGGGGTGCAATTTTTCAGAGCTGCTTAATATTAAATACCTGAAATTATTCGAGAGGGAATACACGTCCCGTACGAAATACGAGGCCGTAAAGTCCGCGACAGAGAAGTTTATTAACTAAAGCTGTACACGTATATACTGTAACTTTACGACTCCCTGTTACCGCGATTCGCGACGCTAATCAATTCCATATGCAGCCATGTTTATTACGATTATTTTACGACGCATGCCGGGGAAATTCGTAGCGAGGACCTGTTTTTCTCCGTCCACCGTTCGAATATACAGAGCACCGTTCCCGACGTACATACATATGTATTTACCGTAGTTTAAACCTGCCTCTCCACCCTCGACTATCCGCGAATTATCGAATTTCGGCCCCTCTTTCGCGATCACTGTAGGACGGAAGAAAAATGTACTTGTCTCTCTTCTCTCGCCTCGCAACGACGAATCCTCGCAGTTGGATCAATTTCACAGAGAATCAGATGACTGAACGGACGTGAAACCGGTCGAAACGAAATGTGCATCCGACGATCCTCTAAACAGCTGACGAGAACCAAATGGAATTTTAACGGGGACGCGTTTAATGGAAATTACGAGCGAAGGCGAGCACGAATTTATGAAAATTACGCCGCCACGTTTCTCGTTAATTCCGCTTGCTGGACCGTGTTATTTAAATCGAAGCATCGTTCAGTTACAAACCTGTTGTTTTCCCTCTGTTCTCTGCACTCTCTGCCTAACCCGTATCGTTTTATTGAAATTGCAAAGTGAATTTCTCCGATTGTTCCTCGGCTATCAATCATCGCGATTCCTCGTTTCTCCTTATTTTTTCATTTTTCTCTCGTTCCCGTGTTTTTTATCAATTCCCATCTCGACGGGAAAACGCGGCGACTGTGAAAAGCGTCGGCCTTTCCTTCGGTGTTGGAGCGACGCGATGGAAATTGGCAGGAGAGTTTCGTCGAAATTTTCCTTTGTCGGCCACGGTGCCCTTAGCGCGGTGAGCTCGTTACGCGGAAGAGAAATGGTTTTCGACTCGCCGCTTTGGAAACGCGCAAACAACCACGTGAAATTCATTTTCCCGAAACTCTGGCAATCGGATATACGCGATGTTTCAGCCAGGGGATTTTCCCGGGGAAAATATGCCCGGAAATTTCTAATTGGCCACTGAAACAGCGTTGCGACGCACCATCGACTAGCTTCGCAATTAAGCTATGATGCAGCCTCGGCTTGTTCACCGAAAAGACGTGCCACCTGTGTGCAGAATTATCCCAGATACAGCAATAAATGACAAATAACTACAACTTTAATTTCGATAAAATTCCATTTTAAGCAGTGTGGAGGTTTTAAAAAGTTCTCCTCGCGAAGGAACCGCTTAACTTCGTTACCAACTTATGCCAAGAAATTTCCAAGCGGCAAACAGACGAAAAAGTTGGTCGCGACGTGAATCGATAACTCCGACCGGCAGATTAGAGATCTCGGAGTGGGAAAATTCAGTAGGCTCTCGTTTCGTTTTCAGCGAAGAAAAGGTTAGAGAGAAGAGATCGTAGGGAGGAGAAAATAATATAAAATAATATAATTGGAGAAAGAGAGAAGAGAGAGCGGAGAACACGAGAGCACTCTTGCAGTGTTCGGGCTGGGAAAGAGCTCGCAGCGAGGGCTCGATTTAAAGAGAGGGTAGCGGTCCGTGTTTTCTGCCGTTTCGTAACTTTTCCTCTCGATTGCCGAACCGTCGAATAGAAATAGTACCTACCTAAGAGAAAGAGCTTCCGTTTTTCGTTAGTCGGTCGACTTACCTGCTTGGCGGAAACACGCAAACCGGAAATCCTTGCAACTAAGTTGCGATCCTGGGAAGAAAGCGAAAATATCGAACAAAAGAGGCAAAAACGCGAATAATATATGATGATATATTAACACATTCGCGTCGGATGACGCACATATGCGTCATTCAGGTATTCACTTGGATTCCGAATGACGCGAAATACGTCATTGAGACTTTCACATATCTGTCTGAAAGTAAATTTATAAAACGCTGTAAATGATTGAATTTCTTTTCAGAAATGCCGTGACAGATGTTTCACGAATTCTAATAATTGTATACGTTTCACGAAAAAGTAATTTACCACATTCTTGAAAATTTCATTGAAAAATAATAATTAGTTGAAAAGTGAGGATTGAAAGAAAAGACGCGAAATCACCCCGTGCACATGTTTAGGCGCTGCTCAAACACCAAAGAGAACAAGTCTACGAAAAAGTACTACGAAATATCCCTATCGAGAGTATGAAGCAGTGAACGAGCTAAAGCTCGCAAACGACAACTGCAAGTCGACGCTGTAACGTGAAAAGTTGGACAAGTAGGTAGATTGGATTGGAGGATAAAGGACGAATTTGGGAAAAGGGACGCGTGTAATACACACACGTACAGCCGAAGATTATTTTTGCCGGCACCACTACCACGCACCTGTCTCTCCCGTCCGATCGATCGACCATTAACGTCAAAGCCGTCGCGAGGGGGTGACGAGGGTGCACTTTTGCGATCGAGTATACCCGGCAAGTAGCAGAGGCGCTAGTCCGTCAGCCTGGGGCTATTACTTTGCATACATACAGCTAGCTTTCCTCCGCACACCGTTGCTCGGGGAAATCGATGAACTAAAATAAATACCTGCGACGAAAGCCACTTGGTATGTCTTTCTCTAACATCTGCCGATTGCGTCTTCTCTTTCTCCGTTCAACCGGTTCCCGGAACAATCGAACGAACCTCTCTCTGTTACGTCGGTTCCCTCACTTCTACCTCTTCTCCTGGCATTTTGGCGTAACTAGGAATCGTCACCTCCTGTTTCACGCGCGACTACGTTTACGGCTGGTTTGTCGAAGCGACAAAAAGACGAGCAGTTACGATAGAACGAGTAAAGCGTGAAACACGGTCTATGCGTGCGTGAACTTTCCGACTCGTAACGGGATCGACGATGCAACAGTTATTACAGAAGGAACTCGGAGAGGAATCGACGAGGAATACACGGCAGCCGTGGGCCAACCTCTCTCTATTGTACCATCTAACAATTACCTGCGAGCAGCTCTATGGAATAATTACGCGATAATTGGAGCGACGAAAGACGGGTCTCGTTTCAATCTCGATTCACAGTTTCGCGTCTTTATTAATGCTCCAGTCATTTTTGTGGAATTCCTCGCTTTTCTCCACCACTGGACTACGCTCTCTCGTTTTCCATTCGCTTCGAGGAGCTTGGTCTGTACGATTTGTAGAAAATTGTTTCGTCGATATTTATGCGGTGAACATGCCTGGAGAGAGAACTCTTTTCAAATAGCTGCTTTTCTATAATCCCGGATATCGTGTAAAGAAACGGTGCCTGTCGCGATAATCGAGCGATAAACTCGTTAAAGGGCTTCGCGGAACGATTTTCATTGAAACCACGGGAAAAATTCATTTCTCCCGAACGCTGTCAACTTTTCCACTCAACGCCGTAAATTTACAAACTCCCCGCAAAGTCTACTTCATACCCCACGTAACGCCTCCAAGTGCAAAATCCAGGACGAAACGATGTCGTAAAGAGCACGCGTCGAAGCGAAATCCATTTTCCTGCGTGAATAAATCATAGGATCATCGATGCGGATCCCACCTAAGTTACCGCCTCTTCAGCCTCACTTTCGTCTCTTCCGAAGCAAAAAAAAAAGAGAGAGAGGAAACCCAGCCCGTAAACTCGTGATTTTACCTACCGGCCTTGCTCCAAAAAAGAAATTCTTCCAACTAATCTTTTTTTGCCGAAAAAAAGTAAATAGATTTGTTTTTTTGAGAGGAAAACGTGTTGCAGCTCTCCTGGCGATTGGCGGGCATGATTCAGACGTCGAGGTATCTGGAAGCGGTGAAAATTCTGAACGGTACCGCGACCACGACGCAGGCGACACCGGAGCTTGAGGAATGCGTGAAGCGGCAGTTGGCGACTTCCGGCGCGCGAACCGGTTCCCGGGAGGTCGCGGAACAGGTGGTCAACCAACTGGAAAGAACGCTGTACGACTTTCCGTGTCTACGGGGATGCGCCGAGGTGAAGAACTACGCGAATGCTTGCTCCAGTTTAGCCTGGGCCTGTCTGGCTCGTGCCACTCCTTTGGTTCTCGACGTGGCCCAGGCTTTGGAGTTCAGAAGGGAGCTCCATCTCAGGCATCACGCTTCTCCCGAGCCAAACGGTACCAGAATTAAGACGGTCCTTTGGCCTGGACTTAGAGAGGGTTGTCAGGGGCCTTGTCTTCACAAAGCGGTCGTCCTTACCTCTTAATTCCTCTCCTCTTCCCTCCCATTTGAAGGATTAAGAGAATCGCGAGGTGAAAAGGTGTAGCAAGGTGATCGTGGAGGAAGTGCACGCGACGAGGGGGCTTACGCCATTGGTTGCTCCAATTTCCACGCGTGCCTCGTCGCAGTCTTGAATTTCCCAAGGGGAACTGGATAATTACATTTATACTCCGTCTTATGTAACAGAAATGCGTCGCACTCTTTACAGTCGCAACCTAGAGTTTTAGCGTTCCGGCGTGATGAGATTCTACAATGCCGCGCCGAATAACCCGAGGGACAGTTTTGCCCAACTTTCTCGTAGGTTCGATTGAAAGAACGATCGATAACCGAAAAATCTATGTAAATTTAAGCGCCGTTCTCTCTCACCGTTGCCAATTTCTCCACGGATGAGTTCGTTTCAAGTGAGAAAATCCTCGTACTACGATAATTATTGTACCGGCCTAGGTTAACGGTCGTTTTAATGTTACGAAAATGCCGAACCGTATTAAAGAAAGGTAATTAAAAATCGAGTCGTTCGAGTTTCCCTACGTTTCGCCACAAGTTCCCTCCAAACTTTTCACACGGCAGATGCTCCTGTTTGAGAAAGAAGCCGCAACGACGAATAGCCGGCGACGGAGGAGCCACAGATGTTCCGGAAATATCGATGTATCAAAGAATTCGTCCCCTCGAGCTCGAAATTCCTCACACGAACCTCCGTCTCTTCCCCTTCTTCGTCGATCCAGTGCGGGAGAAACTTGAGAGAAATTCCCCCTCGAGCCAGCCAGAGTTCATTTTTTCCCCGAGAATAATAAGATCGTTTACACGTTTTAACTTGGACGATAAATCATCCCCTTATCTCGAACGCTCCTCCCGCAAACGACTCAATTCAGACTCGAGCGTGTATAATTCACCACTCGGACATCGCGACCTGCGAAACTGTTAACGATGCTTTTCCTTACTTAACGAGAGTATCATCTTTGCTTAGACTTAAGCTGGAAGGATTAACGTCCGCATAATTGTATGCTCGTTCGGTTCACAGGGCGCCTAGTTGTATTACCATTTCGTCCTCTAACTAATGTCTAGGCAAAACATTTCGAGATTATCTCGAGTGAACTCGCGAGGAATGCGTCTTAATTAGTTTAGGATAATGCATATTTGTCGTTTAAGTAGATAGCATCGAAGTAACTGACCCGATTACAGTTGTTCGTGGTGTACGGGGGGAACTGAGGTTCAAGTACCGTAACGACTAGACTCTCTCGGATTTCCAAGGTTTATTATAAATCTCATTTTCTATATACATTATTCATACACTGTTTCAACTCTCTTCTGTTTCAATGTAACAAGTATAAAAAAATACGTGGAGCTGTTACGCGTGTTTGGCCCTGATCACCAGTCATTTCTCTACGCGAAACATGAATCTGCCTTTTCAAATGCCATCGACCAGCTTAGAAAATACATATGTATGTATGTATTTACCGCGTGTATGCCGTGTCTGTATGTGTGTGTGATGATAAAAAGTGAAACTTAATATAGAGGGACTTGTGTATCGTAGAAAAACAAAAAAAACGCCTTTGGTCGAAACACTCGACAAATTCGTATCGGTATCAGAAGAATACGACTCTGTCGAGAGCCGAGTATTAACATCTAACTTAATCGATTAACTTTGATTTCAAACGTCTCGTATTGTCTCCCTTCTGTGTATTACCATCTGTTTTGTTCGATAGAGAACGGTAGCGAGCGACGGGAGTTGAAGAATCCCTCCTCCACTTCCATTGTCAACATTTACAATTGTATTCGCGTTGTATACACCAGGATTCGCGAAACAAACAAAACAAAAAAAGAAAGAAAGAATATCGTCGCTCAGCATCGCAAATGCCGTTTATTAAAAAATACAGGCTACTTTCGTAATGATTTACTCTACATAAATACGTGAAAATTATCGTTACAATTGGTGAGTCTTTCGCTAACACGAGATTCGCGCGAATCTCGCGATGATTTAAAGTGTATAAGCTCTAGAATCATCTAGAAAAACAAGTGTGAATAGGGTAAACGCGTACTCTTTACAAAATACCCTTCAGACTTCCGGTTGCTTTCCCTTGTCAAAAACGTAAACTTATTTTCCTTATAAAATTATCCTAAAACGCTAAGAGTCAAGATAATGAAAAAATATACTTTTACAACGTCAGAAAGTAAATTTATTTTTTTCTTTCTTTTCTTTTTCCCCCCGTTTAATATGACGCGAACGAAATTCGTATAAAAAACAAACAGTGTAAATTTAGTCTCCTAATGTGGTAATAACTTGGAACAATATCTACAGTAAGATGTTATCGAGAATGAGTCGACTAATCCAAAAGTAGTACACGTGTGAAATACATGGTGTATTTGGAAAATATGGTTTATCAATCGGATGATTAAATACCTTATCGTAAATTTTCTATTCGGTGAAATAGCTATCGAATGACGAGAATGGATTCTATCTTGACACACTTTCCTATAACAACATTCTGTTGCTCGTATAAAAGATATTCGATCGCTAATGACAAATACAAGACATAGTACATAATTACGTATCTTGTAAGGAGGGTAGAAATACTTTTAGAAAGAGCGAAAAGTGCCATTGTTACGTGCTCCAAGAGCACCAACTCTCGGAGCACGAGAGGTTCATAGAATTTCACGATAGTAGAAAAGAGAGGCGAATAAACGAAAAGATTCCCTTTCTCATTATCCAAACGATATCATCCAACAGTTTAAGTCAACAATGTAATAACGCTTTGTTGTACCTAGGTTCATTTGTCTAGACGCGTGGCATGGCACGAACCGCTTTCTTCGCGTGCAAAAATATATAAAACTCTGTTTCATTGATCGAAACGCGATCCAATGCTCGTTTACATGATGACGCACCATTTCTTAGTGTCTTCGTTTGCTGGTTTATTCTCCTCGTCGAGATCCAATTTACCAGACTGAAACTTCAATTCAGAAATTGGAGTGGAGACTTGTATAGGCCTGCGTAACCCCTTTAACAAACCAATTGAGCTATTTAACAAGCTGTTCTCCGATTCTGTTTTCTGTTTCTTAGTCAAATTCCAATCGTCGATTTCATGTTTCCGCTTTCCATCCATCGGACTGCCATTCGTGGCGGAAACTGTGTCGGATAAACCGGTGTTGTAGCGTAAAATCTTAAAGTCCTCCGAATCGTCAGGTGCCAACGACGCGGTCGACGTGTTCACGAACATCGAGTCGTTTGGCGAATATCTTTGCTCGCGTATAGTAACATGGCGCATTCTACTTAGCGAACGTCTCCCGCAGATACTTCTCAACGTTTTTCCGTAAGACATGTCCTTGGACGGCTGGCTCAGTGAACTGTGCCCGCTGGCGCTGCCGCCGCCGCCGCCGCCGCCGCCGCTACTACTCGTATCGAATAACTTGGAATTCTCTTTCAAACAATCGTTCAGCTTGATCTGCACGTCCTTCAACATTATAGAAGGATCGTACGAGACGAACGAAATGTCTTTGCCGATGCTTTGCTCTTCAACTTTTTCCTCTTTCTTCGGTATGTCGTTCTGCGACGCAGATTCCGATGTTTCGGATATTTCGGACGTTGTAAATTCCAGAACATCTGCCGAATAACTTTCTGTGTCGGTTTGAGATTCGCTTTGCAACTCTTCCTTCTCCATTACTACATTTTTCGCTGCTGCTAAGGTCGAAGAGCTTTCCTCTTTGATTTCCTCTTTTGAATCTTTATCCTCGATCCTTTCTGCTTGTACCTTTGCAACGTTATCTTCTGTTTCATAACTTAAATTCAGATCAACCTCTTCCTGCTCTTCTGCCTCTTTAGTTTCATTCGAATTCTTCTCTTTCTCTTGGCATTCGGTTTTTTCTTCCTCGACAACTACTACTGCTTCTTTATTTACCGTGTCTTCTTGTACTTTGGAAATTGAAACAGGTTCAGAAGAAGCACGATCAACATGCTCCTTGTCAGATTCCTGGGTATCTTTAGAAATCTCTGTGCTAATGTCTTCTTTTTGCACAGATGGATTCTGCTTCACTTCTGCTTCCTCTGATTCTGGCTGCATCTCTGCACACTTTGATTCGTCACCTTTCTCTGAAACAGATAATTTCTTCTCCTTGGAGCTCCCTGGTGGATTACTTGCTTGTTTTGCGTCGCTTTTCACCTCAACTTTTACTGGCACACCAACTTTACTCTGTAACAGAAACATTCTTCTGTATTTTAAAAGGGAAAACAATTTGCTATTTCAAGCAATGGTTTAAAAAATTGTTTCTCTTTCAAACCCACGTCGAAGCTCTTCTTTTGACCAGGAGGTACTTTTTTTATCAAGGTACCCACCTTATTCCTGAAACAAAAACATTACAACATTCAAAATCATTAGAAAAGAATTGTATAAATGATTGTAATTCATGTCCACAGAGTAAGAAATGCTGGAGGTGATGAGAGGTACTAGTTTAAGAAAAAAAAAACTGGACAAAGCAGCTAAACCAAAGTTTCTCATCTATATGTATTCATTTAACAAACCTTAAGCTTGT
>NW_017101026.1:542759-548171 GCF_001263275.1 Habropoda laboriosa
CTTCTGTTTGCCCATTCGTTTTGAATTACATTCGTAACGCGTTCTCCAATTTGACCAATTTTAGAAAAATATAACAAAGTGTCTATAATATACGAAACGTCTGAAAATATCTCCGGTTATCTGTCGTAAAAATTGGATGACATTTGCCCCGCTTTATCCTCGTACATTAGGGATAAGAAAAATTTACGATGAAAGAAACGATATTATCCGGCGACTGGTGCGGCCTACGTAAAAAGACGAGAGAAAGATTCGTCGAATCGTTTACATGTAAACACCATACGAAAAATATCAGTGACTGGGAAACATTAAACAGCGACAGACTAAACAGAGAAACTGTGGATAAACTTGCCGTTCATTTTGGGCTAATTGCTTTTACAAACCTGTGTCTCTTGTGCAAGCTAGTTTCGGAAGGATTCGACGGCGCGGTCGTTGCCTTGAGTCTCCGTTTGTACAAATTCCTCTCATCGCCCCCAGGGGCCGCCTTCTTTGGCGTCTTACCCATAGTATGTTAGCGTACGTTTACGTCCTGCCTATTAACTCGTTCAATCCTTTCCACGCCCTTTTTCTTTAAACCGTACTCGCCTCCCCCCCTCCGCGTAAATGCAACAAGCCCCCGGTCGTTTAGTCACGGAATCTGTCTGTACTTTGCTTCCGCTTTTACACACAGATACGTATATATATCTTTTATCTCTCTATTTTTGTCTCTCGTGTTTCCTCCGCAACACATTCACGACATTACAACACGCCTGATTATAGAATACCAAACGAAACCAGGAACCATGCAACAATGTATCGTACAACTCGAGATTTAGCGTACGTGAAAGACACGGGACGCCATGTATTCCGCCGCTTAATTTCGTAAATCGTAAACGCACGCGCCAAGAGATCACTTCGAAACGAGTACTGGGCAACCCATACAAATTTATCGTCCTTTTACGAATCGCCAATTCTCTCTTTCTCAGGCTTTATAATTCGATTAAGGTTTTTATGTAACACCAAACGGAGATTCGATAAATATTTACGCGTTCACGACGAAAAAGCGTCGATGCCGTACGCTAGCGTACGTACACACTCACGACACCGGTCCCTTTACCCTATTCTCTCCGTAGTAGCGGTAAATTCCGTTGACAAATAACACGATGAACACGATTACGACGAGGCGCTGCTATCGTTGCTCGCTAGCGTTCTTTGTATGAAATACCTACTCGATAAAAAACAGTGCATTGAGATTTAGGACTCGTTTCTGATTTATCAACATATCGTGCGATTTGCGTAACGTGATATTTCCATTTGCAAATCTGAACGATTGATTTAGATCAATTTCAAAGAATATATATAGAAATATATGTAGAAATGTTGATAATTAAAAAAGAAAAACCTTCGATGAAATTATAAAGAAAATTGAATGATATTAATTAAAAAATTTGAATCGCGTTTCCTTAGTTTGTTTATAGTGTGACATAATTTTTATGCAATACTGCATACGCTACTTTATGTCACTAGATACGCAAGGCAACATTAACTGTGTTGCGCGGATTCTTGGGGAATGTGAGGGAATTATCTTGTTTAGGAAATTTAACGAATGAGGAAATGTAACGTTGAATCTTATCCTCAAAGATTATTTGAGGATAAATTTTATTGGTACCTCGCATTTGTTTATTAATACATATTTCCTTTAGAAGCGAGTGCTTTACACCTCAGCAATGTTTCTATACGTAGCGGCGCAATTTGAATTCGGCGCGCTTTAGATTTCACAATACAGGGCGCCACATGAGCCACATAACAACTGCTTTCGATAAAACTTCCTAGATATACTTTTAAGGTATATTTTGACTTTTACTACTGGCTACATTGCTAGAATAACTAATTTCAAGGTATCGAAGACAATGCGATGATGATTCCGGTAGTAGCTTTTGCAGATTTCGCGTCGTAATCATCGGAGATAACAACCTAAAAATTAGTATTGATAGTTCTATCGTTGTATCCGTATGAAATATATAAAATGAACGTGATATCGTGTTGGGTATTAATTGTAAGTGTGTTGGAATTAGTAGCAGCAGAATGGAACACAAAAGACTATATGAAACGAGAACATTCTTTGATCAGACCATATCAAGGTTTGTGAATTTTGGATTCGTTTATGTTAATACGTTTGCTAGTATGAAGTGCTATGACGTGTAAATTTTTTGCATTTTAAGTGAAACAAATACCACCGTGCTCTATGACAGATACGATGATATGTTACAATAACATAATCCCCTTTCTTTAAAAAATATCAATTCTTTGTATTTCTCTTTTTAATCGAGCAATGAATTTAATTATAACAAGGACAAGATATCGCTTTAACTTATTTAGTAGCATTAATGGAAACAGGTTACATAAATGTCTATTATATGTTTAGGATCTGGAATGATTATACCTTATTGGGATTTTATGGGTAGTACAATGGTAACAAATAACTACGTAAGAATAACACCAGACCAACAAAGTAAACAAGGTGCCATATGGAATTCTGTTGTAAGTTTGAAGCTGTTTTGCAGCTTTATAAACTACAAATGATAAGAAAAAGTGATATTACTTTTTTTATACACATATCTGAATAAATAAGACATTTTTTTGATAAAACTATGAAGTTAATGTAATTAAACTCTAATAGAAATGCTTTCCTTGCATCTATTCACTTAGCCATGTCATGTAAGAAATTGGGAGGTTCAAGTTCATTTTAAAGTCCATGGAAAGGGAAGAGATTTATTTGGTGATGGTTTTGTTATTTGGTATGCAAAAGAAAGAATGAGAACAGGTCCTGTGTTTGGAAATCAAGATTATTTCCAAGGATTAGCCATAATCTTAGACACTTACAGTAACCACAATGGCCCACATAATGTATGTAAGAGTAACATGTGTTTCATCATGGAGTAAAACTATCAAAGTTATAATGATAAATTTGAATTTTGTAGCACCAACATCCGTATATTTCTGCCATGGTCAATAATGGTTCCTTACATTATGATCATGATCGTGATGGAACACATACACAAATTGCAGGTTGTGAAGCAAATTTTAGAAATTTAGAACATGACACACATGTTGCTGTACGATATGAAAGAGATACACTAACTGGTAAGTGTGTACAGGTATACAATATTTCTAGGAATGCAAAAATTTTATCATATAACTGTGTGTAATATTCACTCGCTCACATGTATCATCGACAAGTCTTTCAATATTTTCTTCTTCTCAACGGTAACTTTCTTAATGGCAGCAGTTATTGTGAACATAATTAACATATACATACATGTACAATTTCTTTGATGTAGATAAAAGATATTTATAGTTGTGCTTTCTATGTATTATATTATTTCATGTGGTATTCTATAAATTAATATTACAGTAAGGTCTTATCCTGAGGCCTCTTGGCTTTCATCATGGAGTGCCTCCACTTCAGCAAGTGGTATTTTCTCCATCTTTTCATGCATTATCTATCACCCTTACATTTTGTTTCTTTTGACATACCATTATTAAAAAATATATTACCATTAATTCATCATAAACTGTGATACCTGTGTTTAAAGAGCAGCTGAAAAATTTGCATGAAATTTTATGAAATAAATGTATAAAAATATCTGCTTATGTGTTAGATTTAATTAACTTTATATATAAGTTTTAATTGTTTTTTATTTTGGGTAAGCATGGAATAGGGTAGTTTAAAAAGATGTAGAATAAAGATAAAGTGTTTGTGCAAAATGTTTTTCAATGCTAATTTTTTTTTACTACAGTTTCCACAGACTTTGCAAACAAAGCTGCATGGAAGGAGTGTTTTTCTGTAAAAGACATTAAACTGCCTACAAGCTATTTTTTCGGAATTTCGGCTACAACGGGAGATTTATCCGATAATCATGATATTTTATCTATTCGTTTATTTGAACTAGACCTACCAGACGATGTAAGCATTATCTTTTTATATGTCTATTATCTTTTTAATAAGTATCGTTCGTTACGATAGTCTACCGCAATCTATTTCAGCCTAAAGATCAAGAAGATAGGTCCAATATTTTACCGTCAGCTGCATATTTCGACGCACCGCGAGGTAATGCAACGAAAAAGTAAACGAAATGCATACGACAAACGATACTTGCATCTTTCAGATTTTTATTATTATTTTTACAGAGCACATAGACGATCCAAAACAATCTGCATTAAGTAGAATAATGTTTTTCCTTTTAATGCTCGTGGGCGCGTTGGCATTAATCGCCTGTGTCGTGATAGGCATTATGTGGTACCAGAAACATCAAGAGAACAGTAGAAAACGTTTTTACTAAATCACGGTGCGTTATAAACTATTTCTGCTTTTGAATTTCTCGTTTATATCGGAGGTTCTTTCTATTAAAATAAGGTATAGTCATAAAGTGTTCATAAGACTGTTTCCTTGGATATTAGTGTAGCAAGTAACGATTAATATTGACAGCCATTATCTCGGTTTCTGAGAACATCGTTTTGAGAGATATTTGAACGAAAATACGCCATCAGGAAACGAAAGAATCGTAATAATATATAAACTATCGCAGCAGTGATAAATAAGACGTGTCGAATTATGCCATCTGCTACTTTAGCTCTATTAATGTTTAACACGACCAGTACAGAGTTCCTTTACCAAAGTTTTCATGCTATTAAGTTGCTGCAATGAATTTTCTAGAAATAAGTTGAATTATTCGCGTAAGAAGTAAATATATACCGTTGTGATGCCTCAAGTGAAAATATTTTTTAAATAGACGCAATCGGAAACTGATTTATCACGTATCTAACACTTCCGTACGAATCACAGTTTAAGTTGAGAAATGTAACAGCGAATAAACAAAAAAAAAAAAAAAAAAAAAAAAGAAAAGAAAAGAAAAAATGTGCTCTGAAAGGAGCAGATGTAGGTGCAGAAGTTTTTCATAGCAACTTTGGAATTCACGCCGTTTACGTGAAACATCTCGTGTAGCTAGGGTGTTTCGATTAGAAGAACAAATTGCTTTTTAGGAATACTTATCGATTCCTATGTACGAAAGCGTTCTTCTTCGCTTCGACTTATCTTTACATCTGTGGATTCGGTATGATTGAAAAGACTTTATTGATGTAGATTTTATATTTGTACATAAAGCAAACTGAACATTATCAATGTGAAATAGTTGTAGAGTGATTTCGTACTGTATAATTCTTTTTTATACAAAAGAAAGGGAACCAAAATCTCGAAATAAACAATTGTTGAGAAACTTAATGTTATTATTTGTGAAAATAATGTACGTCGTTTGTTGCCAAATACAAAATAAATATGTATTAAACTGTGTAAAGAAAAATTGTCTTAGAAAAACATAAACAACCGTCAGTAAAAAGAAATACATATTTATAAAAAAAATATATATATAATATATA
>NW_017101026.1:548229-560437 GCF_001263275.1 Habropoda laboriosa
AACATCAAGGTACATCTATATTTGTCTTTTGTTTCTGTTACGATTTTTCTTTTTTTTAATATATATGTATATACTATTGTCCTGATATGACATATAGACCAACTGTCATTTTTTTCTCGACAGATGTTATAAGACTCTTTTAATTGTTTATGTTTTTAAAGTCTAGACACTTAACATCAATTTAACAATAACCTTTAACTCCTACACGTCATACATGTATATATCTTTACTATTTCTTCAAATACATATAATATTCACATAACATTTACACGAGTAAAGATATTTCAACAGCTGAATTAATTTTGAAAGCTCGTCGAGTTTCGCAGATCTCTATGTGAACGTCTTTTTAGTTGAATTCTAAGAAACGAAACATTATATAGTAATGTAGGTACACGTATCACATTCGTTGTACATACATCGTTCTTAAATGTTAATAGAGTTCGTTTATTTAGATGCGAATAATGTTTCTCGTTAAAATTTAGCATTACAAAAAGTGTGTAATGTTTTACTATTGAGTTAAAATAAAATCGAAAAGGTTCCACCACTTTCGATTTTCCGAAAACGGAATAGAAAAATATTAAGCGCATTTATCTCTATTACTGGCAGTAATACTTGCGAAAATATGTCGATCTTAAAATATACGTGTATAAGTGTACTCTTTGACGTAGATATTTGATGAGTTTTTAATGAAATTCTAATGCCTGAGGTGTTGGTAACATCAAAATATGATTTTTTTTTTTTCCTCTCTTATAGGTAGATAGTGTACTTACAAAATATACTTTTTAAAAGTCTCAAAAAAAAAAAAAAAAAAAATACTGAATACGTGTAAAAAGAAAAAAAGAAAGAAGAGGAAACAATACTGAAGCTTAAAAAAGTCTACAACGCTATAAATTCTTTTTTTCCTCTGCATTTGATCTTTTTTGTATTTTTTCCATCTGAATTCACTTGCTCTCTTTATAAAATCTGTCAGTCGATATCTCTCAATAATATTTCGAAAGGAAGTTCAATATATTATCGAAATTTATCTCACTGCAAACAGCTTTATCTTAACATTCTTTCGAACATTTGATACTGTACATTTCGTAGATTGTACAATTGTGTAGCACGCGACTATTTAAACATTACGATAGGATTCAACAAAAAGTTCAAAACGGTTTTTATACCGAGACAAAGGTCACTTAAAATCGAACTGAACGTTATATGATAGTTGTATCGTTTGTAAGATTTTAAGTGAACAGAATGACAAGCAAGACAACCAATTTCCTCCAGTTCAATGTGAGGCTCGAACCCGCCGAGCAATGATTCGTCTTCGAAACCATTGTTTAAAAGGGTACCGGAAAACCAAATTTTATCCCCTTGATATGTATTTAAGCTGAAATTGGTGAACGAGTGATCTGCGATCAATAAAATTTCCGCGTTATTTCCCCACATGCCATTTTTCATTTTAACCGTGATCTCGAACTCGTACTGATTCCAATTAGGAAAGTGGCATTTATTCTTTCGTTTCTGAATTTTGGCAAATTGCTTGCAACTTTTCTGCCTTAATTCGTCACTCGAGTTGCAATTGTTTAAATACGGTTCACCGTACATACAACTAACTACGTCTCTGATACTATCGGGTAGTTTGTTAAATATCGTTGCAATATTATTTTTGATCGATTTCAACTTAATATTTGTTATATAACCTTCCCATGAAATAAATATTCCTTCCAATTCAGCACACTGAATTTGCACCTGGGCCTTGGACGATAAGTCTTCCCATGCAGGCTGATGACAGTAATTTTGATATTGTTCCCACGATAGCGTCAAAACACCTTCGTACGTGTCCGTTTCCTGTTTATATTCCATTATCATTGGCCACGATAAGAACATTCCAGCACTAATACCCATGACCAGCTGTAAAGTTTCGTATGAAATATAAAAGTTTGACGAATCTAATATTTCGATGGACATATTTACCTGTATAACGGTGATGATCCAATTAAATTTGGCAATACGAGTTTTCCTTAAATACCAAGAGGCAAGAAAGGGCATTCCCCCCAATAAAGTAGTTATAGCTATTCTCATAGCCAGATCACTTTCCGACAAATATTTAGCAGCAGCTACTATTGGCAAAATAATAGAGGCTAATCCAGCGAGTGGTAAAAAGAGAACCATACCAACTAAAGCGAGAGCACCTCTAATTAGGCCGTACCATGTTGCACCTTGAGAACTAAATATCGCTATTTGCCACCAGCTTAACGTAACGCAATGGGGTATTAAAGTTCGATAAGTTCCCCGCCAATTATCCCTCGCAGCCATTTTTGCAAACACGGCCGGGATTAGGAGATAGAAAACTGCACGAAAATTCAAACAAAATTCGATACCATTGCCGACAACGTAGGAGGCAAATGTTGGAACCCTTATATCTAGAAATCTCCACCCTTGAGCAACTACGATATCTGTTTCGTATGGATACTTTGCTAGAACGTGAACACCGAAACTAAAGAGAGCTAAAAAGTCGGGAACTTTGGACGAATCTTTCCACATAAAATTCAAGAGAGTCACTAAAGTTAACATGACCGCTATGACGGTGAATTCCGATTGCGGTGTCCACTGATGAGCTATGATAGGATAGATCATTAGATTTAAAAGTAAGGCAAGGAAAAAGTGGCCATACGGTTTAAGATTGTTACAACAGAATTGATATTCTGCTTCCTCGGGGTTTAAATTACCGCCCGAATAGCTGAGGAACAAACCAGACCAAACGCGAAAATTATTGAACTCGCGTTTTCGTTGTAACATTTGAAAAGTAGCGATAACCATCACGACGAAAGACAAATAGTATAGTGCCATTGGTACAAATAGTATGAGGCTTTCTGTGCCAAATAACGAATAGAGTAAAAGAAGTAACAGTATATGTATATTCGATGTGAAAAGAAGCTTTTTAATTGACATTCCCCTTTGACCTAGTGTTTCTATTAACCAAACGTAAAGACGCTTCAACGATGCGAGGGGATGAATAAGAGGCCTTTGTAGTAATGGTATAGTATCCAATGCCATTTGAGATGGATCTATCATACACAAAGCATGTGAAACTATTGGAAGCATACCACGTGCATAACTGGCAGCAGCAGAAACCAGAGCTGCCTCTGTAATCTTTTCTCCTTGATGATCCATCCAATCTGGAAAGTAATCGCATCTATAAGTATCTGTTAATAAAATAGAAATACAAGCAGCAAGTATTTTCTCACCATGGATACCATTCTCTTTCTCTCCTCCACCTTTCTTAGGTATAGAATCTTCAGGAAGCCTATTCTTTGGGAAGTTGTCAGTTGAAATGTCATTTATGTTCTTTCTAGAGTTGTTATGCGATGCATTATTGGAATGAGAACAACTAGCACTATAGGAGTTTGATGCTAAATCTCTCATGCGTCTCTGTAGCTGCTCTGTTGTAATGAAATCTTCACCATTTGACAGACTGTGCAATACCAAATCAACTATAGACATGCATAGAAAAATATAATCTCAGTAAGTTGTACAATTTAATTCCATATACCTGGTAAACATTTCCCTTGCTGCTCTTCTGGCTAACTTCTCATCTTGAGTCATGTCAAGACAGCTTTTTACATCATAATAATTATGTTCTGTGATACCACGACCTGTGGCTAAGCATGTCCTAAGTATGTCTGTTGCCTCCAGGTTACCCTGTTCCGAAGCTTTTGTAAGCCAGTATACACCCAACTTTGCATTTTCTTCTTTATCAACATCCAGATCTAAATGTACGATTCATATACAACACATTATAACAGAATGTGTACTATTATGTATTAAATGAGATACAAATGAAAATTTGCATTGCTACCACATCTTTCTTCTAACAGTTGTTTGGCTAAAACTACTTGGGACTCTGGACAACCATCCTCAGCCAGCTGAGATCGCAATCTTCTAAGAGTTCCCCTTGGTCCATCTAAAATTATACAATCTTGAAGTTTCAAACGATTTCTTACACTCTTTAATCATTGAAGCAAAATATTTTTCTTATTTACAAGACATGCCATCGATCACCGCGTGTTAGTCATTTGTTTCCATATAACAGATTTTTTCTTTATCGTTCTATATATTATTAATCGTTGTTTACGTCGACTTGTCAACTGTCAAATATTTATGTTCGTAAGAGAGGAAAACATTTAACCGACATCATTCTCCTACTGTGCAAAACTTTTTACAAAATCGTACGAATTGTTCGCGTACCGTTTCTCGGGTATCGTAATTCAATTAAAATTGACGTGCAGTAGAATTGATTGGCGAATGAAATGGAAACTATAAATGTTGGTGGAAAAGTTGAAAGTGAAATTGCTGTGT
Source organism: Habropoda laboriosa (assembly GCF_001263275.1). Lineage (NCBI taxonomy): Eukaryota > Metazoa > Arthropoda > Insecta > Hymenoptera > Apidae > Habropoda > Habropoda laboriosa. The sequence goes on from NW_017101026.1 coordinate 552,574, forward strand.
TACCATGTAGTGTCCATTGTTTTCTACCAGATCTACCAGACAATGGCACGATGCCTGCCATAGCTCGAAAAAATCACAAGAATCACTGCTACGCTAATTCCACTTGGCGTATTAATTTTTCCGCAGAAATGAATTACCCGGTGTCAAAAACTCGTGCCCTAATACACTTTCGAGACTTCTTGACAGAGCGACTGTTAAAAAATCAGGATCGAGGCATGGTTTGGTATCGCGCACGCGCGATTAATAGAAAGGTTAGGTTGACGAACAAACGTCAGGACGATAATTTTCAAATTTCTTCGTCGTAGAAATGAATTGAAAACACATCGACATACATCTTCTAGATGAATTTAAAAATAGAAATACGGGACATTTGTGTGCAATAAAACGATTCTTGTGACTATAAAACGAGGTTTTATTAAATAACATTGCATAGTACAATTACACTTAAAATTATCAGCTTAGAATCTAGCGGAACCTGGAAATTTAAATATTAAATAATATATACACGATAACAAGTTTTACATGCTAATTCGCTATACCGTTCGTGAGATCTTTTCGTACCCGTTGAACGGATGTTTTTTCTAACCGCAATTTCATGCAACGTAACGATCATAAGAAAATTCACAAAATATTAATTAGCAATTATCTCAAGTCCTTATCGACGGCAGATTACGAAGCAATAGACAATGCGGAGCCAGTTACGATGATTTTGCGATTTCTTTTACAGTGTGCGACAATAAAGCCTATTAGTTCAGCAAAACCACGTCTTTGCTGGCTCCTCGTGTAGTCAGAAATCAGCCCTAATGCCAGCCCTAAGAAACGAATTGCGAGTATTGTAAATTAGCACAGATAGAATTTAAAAACGAACCTTTACAACTTACAGGTTGCTCGGTCCTGCGTACGGTGGTGGGTTCGGTCGAATGTATGGATTGCAACGTTCGTCGGAAATCCTAAAAAAAAAAAAAGAAAGAAAAAGAAAAGAAAAGCACAAAGAAACTATCTCGAAAGAAACTAGAAGATGCATCGTTGATTTGGAGGTAAGAAAAAGTACCTGGGACTTCGTAACAAGGAATCGTTGGGACTCGAAGGCTGAGCCGAGAGAGATTTCAACGTGCCCCTTTCGATAGCTGCGTACTGCACCATTTGTATGTTATTATTGCTCACTCCTTCTCCCGACGTGGTTTCCCTTTTTTCGCTGCGAAACGAATCAGAAGGAATGTTTCATTCGACGACGACTAAACGGCTGTTTAACGGGCCTTCGTATTACGTTCTTACGTTCAAGTAAACGTTTAATCAAGTTGTTTGAAACGGTTAGTGGAAATCGTGGTTAAACTACACTCGGTTATATTTGCTATTAGATCAGACAACATCTCACGATGTATTAGTATCAACGAACGTTCGCAAATTGAGAGTATGTAATATGTAGTACCTGGCTACCTTTCTGTCGAGAAAAATATTAAACAATTGGTAGAAATACTCTTCGGATTCCGGGTCGTTCCTACGAGAAAGGAAACAAACGTACATATATCGTATCTGTGTTGCACGATCGTAGGAGTGCATACGATCGAGATGAAAAAAGAAACGAATCGATCAAGCGTGTTTGTTTAAGCAAATTCCGCGCATTCTTGATAGATTTTTTCTCATCGGCGATGACGTGCATATCCCATTCCTGTTTTCGTATATGTAACCCGCATTTTCTCGCAGTCTGATCAGAATTACCTTGATCGCGTACGTAGATCACGAGCGACGACACCCTTGAATATCAATAACGTATCTTGGACGTTTCGTAGCAATTACGCGCGATTAACGTATCGCGACAAACTTGTGACGTTCGAACCAGACCACGTTTTTTTCTATCTGAATCTTCGGTGGATAGTAGTGTCTCCCGAGAGCCGAAGTAGCTCGATCGAGGTGCATTTTCTTGGCGTGCTCAAAGTTCACGATACCGTTACGCGTTGTACAGAGCCGGTGGGGGGGCATGTCGATTTTCAACGTTCTCACCGGCAAATAAAATAGACGGAAATACCATCGGCCGGACGGCCCCGCTTCTCGAGATAGAAAACGGACAATCCCGATATCCGTGTTCCACGCGTTTAAAGGAAAAGTACCGGTCGTTAGGTGTTCCGTTTCCAAGAAAATCAGCCACGTTTACAGGCTACGTTACGGCCGATTCCCTGAACGTAATTGCCTTCTTTTTTTTCCCCCAACGATGCGGGTAATTGCAAACGGTGACAGCGATCGGCTATGTAACTACGTTACAAATTGAACGTAAAAAAAAAAATTTCCAACGACGACGGGTCACTAACGACGCGTTGTTTAATCGTTAACACGTCCAGTTTATCTTTTCTTCGGTCATCGAAGCGTACGAGTGATAAAAGGCGCGGTAAATGCGTATTTCATATGTATAAGTCGAATTTCACCGAGCCTGAATTCAGCTAAAGAAAAGGTCATAGGTAGAGTGAGAGCAATTGCAGCAAGATGCGCGAATAATCGGTGACGCGATCATCAGGGTCATCCGCTTATAAATAGCCGCTGTCAGATCCGTGTCTTTGTATTTAATCGCGTTAGATTCCGCCCATTAACGCGTTCAATTTGGCACGGAAACGTTCTTGATCTATTAGCGCCGGCCGCCAGACTAATTAGCAAGTATCGAGTCGAGGATTTCCTGGTTGATAGGACCGAGTTGCGTCACGGACGTAGATAGGCCAAGTAATCGTTGATCCTGAGGAACGATCTCGCTATGGTACGGTCACTTACCCGTCGGACACATCTTTCTGTTATTAAACACGCGATTCGCTCGTTAGAGGTTAGCTTTCAATCGATTCGAGATACATCGGAAAGAAAGGCGAAGAAGTAGACCGCTTTTGTAAGGATGATGCTGCGTGTTGCATACCGATTAGACGCGGCGAACGGGAGTCGGCTGGAACCAACCAACCAAGTATATTAATCGACGTATGCCATGGTATACACGGGTCGCGATGTACTGAACCTCTTTCTATTAATACCCGTCTCTAGTACACACGTGCACGGTTCAGGGAAAAATTGCTTATTTATTTCTGTTTACGAGCATTATTTATCGCGCGCGTAGTTTCCGTTAGAGACCTTTCACACCGCGTACGGTAACTTTTAGTCGTCGAAACTTTGGAAAATAAACCGGCACAGACACGTTTCTCACAGCGGGACAATTCTTCCGGAGGATCGTCCAAGTGTGACCACTGGCGGTACGAAAAATTTGCCTATCGACCTTCACGACCGATTTAACGGCCCGTTATCGAGAAGATTATTTAGGAAGGAGAACCGTGTATTACACGTTTAACCAGCGCACGATTGGCCGTAATCGTATTTTCGATCGTACCGTGTCCGGCACGTCACTACTTGACCAGATATCGCGGCTGTTTATGAATGAAACCAGTCGTAGTAGTATCCCCCTCTATCTGCTGTTAGCGCCCCTACCACTTGTGCTCGTTGCTTGCACTGCTATACGGTTGGAATTCATTCCTCGAGCACGTGCTTCGTGTAGAATGACAAATATTTCGGTCGTCGTTGTTCGATGCACGCCGGTTCCCTCGACTCTCGAGCATCTCAAGAGCACTCTCAAAGAGCATCGACTTTCGAATAAATTCGTAATGTTGAAACTTTAGGGTTAGTTGGATAGAAAAGGAAATACTGACATTTTCTCGTGATTGAGACACAGCACGGTGCTCAGCAACGCAGCCAATACAAGGAGCAGTATCGTCGGCACGAAGATCGTGGTGGCGATTTCTTGGAAGTAACTCCTGGTGGGAATGCCCGCTTTGCTGGTCCTGGCCCATCGCCACTCCGTGTGCTCGGAAATTCCTGAAGCCGGTAAACCCAGCACGTTCATACTGGTTCCCCGTCTGGCGCTCTCCTGTTGCAGGCTCTGCTGCTCCTGCTCGACCTGTGATCTCCACGTGTCAATTCCTCACGAGTCACGTGTCGATCGAAAGAAAACTCACCAGTCTAAAGGAGCACCAATCCAGCGTGAATTCCGCCTCCCTGAAGAGCCTCTCGACGCTGGTGCGCTTGAAGTCTCGCGGACACGACGGCAATTTCCATAGAGGCTTGACCTCTTCCTGCAGTTCGTTCAGCTCTTGAGAGAACGGCATCGAACTGCCCAGCCTTATGACCACTCTGTCACGAGGAAAGAAATCTATGCAAGGCGTGCTCGGTGAAAAGAAGAATGTAGAATTTTCGAGGATAAAGGATTTGGGACACCAGCATGGCGAGCTTACGTGCAACGCGGCACGTATGTGAATCCAACTACCTTTCCTAGTTGCGTCACCACTTTCCTGCTCACGCGTAGCTTCCTATTATCTCGATGGAAAGTCGGGGAGAGTCCCGTGTGTCCCCAGACGTAATTTCCGTCAGCTCCCCGCGAGACGTCGCGACGCATGCTTCGCGGTAATTCACACTCGGCGAAAACCAAAGTCGGCTTTTTTCCCCCGTTTACGCAGACACCTTTGTAAGAATGGCAAGAAACCGTTCTTTCGCGCATCATCGGTGCGTCAGAGAAGCAGAGACATTCTCCGATCGTTTGGGTGAAACTACGAAATCTAGCCATCTCTAGTGCGATGGCTTGTCGGCTCGACGACACTCGTCACGTCGTACGTGCGATATATGTATACTCTTGGAGGGGATCATATGTATCCCCTCGAAAATTTCGACGTAATCGGAAACGATCGTGAAATGCAAATGGAAGGTGGAACGTCGTAGACGTTGACGATCGTCGATTATGCGCGACGCGCATAATTTACATGGCAAACACTCGCATTGTGTTTCCGTGTGTTTAGAATCGCAACGCGGTGTGCTAGACTGCACGTGTTCCTTTCACGACAACTGGTCCATATTCGCGCGAATCAAAGTGCATTTTCGACTTGCCCTCACCGCGAAGTCTTTCACCATTTAGCCGATCGGAAACTGTACTTATACGTATATGCGGGGAACGGTCGGTTGTATTTGGGAAAAATACGCGATCTAATTGCATGCACGGGTACACTTTGCGCGAAATATCGCGCTATATGTATATCCTTTTACGTGGATTCTGGAAGGATGTCAATGACAAACTTTCACCGAGGTGCATTGCCGCGGCGGCGGCGGCGGCGGCAACGAGGCGGGGCGGGGGTGTGTGACGTCTAAGGTTCAGAATACGAGATAGAGGAGAGCAGCAGGCCAGCCGGAAACCATTCAGTAGGTTAACTCGGACGAGCGCGCTGACAATGTCGCACTTACGTTACCAATCTACTTATACACGTCCACGAGCCAGACTTATACAACATTAAGCTCACGCGTCTAATCTACGTCGTTTCGTAGCCTCCTCCGTTCTGTACACGCTCAAATCGAAGCGTGCTATTGTTGCAGACGCGTAATTCTCGCCGATCATGATCGAACCTACGTTTCGCGAGTATTCTTCCCGGAGAGGGATCGAGGCGTACCGACGTTCGTGGGAAACTTGAAGAACGATTTCGAATCAGCCGCACAGAAATAAATTCTGATTTGACGGAGGCGCGAGTAACGACACCGTTACTCACCGGTGAATCGTCCCAGTGATAGTGCATCGGACGATTCATCCTTTACGTGTCGATAAAACAGCGACGCGCAAAATTCGCGGAAATCATCGGTGAACAGGAGTATTAATCACTACGGCACATGCCCCGGAAATCTACGCTGCGATTCACACGGTAAGCTTTCCACGAAACCACAATTCTCCGGACATCACGCTCGAATGGATTTCTTCTCGGTAACGAGGAACATTTTCGAGAAAAGAGAACGATGCCGCAACAATGAAAGATCCATCGGAAGCACGGGCTGTGATTTAAAGCCGTTGCGTAATAACTTCCATAGATGGCTATCTCTAACGACGCGTGTCTCGCTCTCAGACGAAGCGTAACGTGCAACCTGTTACTCGTCCATCCCGATGGCGTTTAACGTCGCAGCAATATATAGCAAGTGGGAATTATCGATTTGAAAGATGTCCTTTTTTCGCCACTCACCCTTCTCCCTCGCTAGGTTTCAGAGGCAGACGAGCACCAAGCTCGATAGCGGACGCGAGAAAAGTGACGTACAAGTCTATCGCGTCTTTCCACAGTTTCTTCCTGCGAATGGAAATAAAGACGGTGAGAATCTGTAGCGAGGATAGCCTCTCTCCTTCGACGTTATCGACAAACCTAAATATATCGAGAAGTTCCTCGGTGCGGTTACGGTCGAACATATCCTCCACGTTTAGATTATCGATCTTGAGGTGAACTTCGTACTTGGTCAGATTCTCCTTCTCGAGGACGATCATGTCCAGGACCTTGTATCTGGTCTCGTACGTGTGCTTGTCGAGACCCACGATCTCCAGCTGAAATCGAATACCGGTCATCTTTGCCAACACATCTCACGCTCTAGTGTCTATCGAACGTTCACCTGAAAGTACTTCTGATCCTTCGGCGCCACGCCGTACAGAAAGCCACGATGATCCCTCTTGCTGTACGTGTAATGAATCCAGGACGGAAGGTCGGGCGCGTTGAGCAACGAGGGCTGATAGGAGAATTGGTCGGATCTCGCTAAAAGGAGGAATCACCGTAACTCGATTAGGTCGCGGTTCGGGCTACCTCTGAATAATTCGATAGTAACGGGAGAAATTTCGCGCGCCTCGTTCACGATACTCTCGAATGACGTCGCACGCGTGACAACAACTTGCCGTTCGAGACATGGCACGAATGACGCGCAGCGGAGGCATACGTTTAATTCGAGACGGTGTGAATCGAGGTGGTGTAGTGGGCGACGACTAAAGTGCACGCTCGTTCGTTCAGCCTTTCTTTCGCCCCGGTTATTTCTGTACGTTCGTTCATCCTACTTGCTGCCGCCGCTCCCCGTAACCGTATATCATTGCTCCGATGCAAATGCGAGCACGAGAAGAACCGCGATGCAAATGATCGGTGTCATTGTTCGCCGCGTAGCTGTTTTTCCTCCTTACCGTCGCCGCCGCTCCACTCAAAAGTCTCCGGCCTGACCGGAATGACGAACACCTCGGTCATTAGGATGCTCTCGGCGCTCGCGAAGGCCGTTGCCGCCGCAAACCAGAACGCCGCTATGCCCGACAGCATGATCGTAGTGCCTCTGTGAACCAGGTGTCAACAAACTACACTCTCTTTCTTCGACAACCGACGAGGCAACCCTAATCTCACCGCGTGCCTCGATCACGCGCAATGCCTCGCCATGGACCGTGACATCGATTCTCTCTCGACTAGGGGATTCTTCAAAGTCCCTCTCCTCATATTTTACAGTTACCTGATATTTCGATCAATTCGACTATGCGTAGGGACGAAGCGGCTCGCGATGGAAATAGAAAAGGCAGGAATCGCGAGAGACTCTCGTGCTCTCGTGCTCTCGCAGTGTGTATCGGCTTATACACACTCTCGGTTCCTCTTTCTCTCTGGCTGTCCCCGGGCCTCCTGGTTGCAGTCGTGCATCGCCATTCCAAATCGTCGAAATGAAAACAATCGAAAAATAAGGTGTAAGCGTAAACGGAACATAAGAGCGCGTGCGTTTCGCCCTTCTCATGCGCAGCTGGAACATCGTTTCCGACAACAGTTCCCAGGAGCGTACGCGAAACCTCCACGTGCCTCATCTTCTCCTTTTCTACCCTGGGAGGTGTTCAATTGCAACTTTGTCACATTTTTTTACAAAACGTTTTTATTTTTTTTTCTTTGGAATACATTAGGCGGACCCAGAACGAATTGTAAGTTCGACGATCCTCGGTGTAAAGGATCGGAGGAAGAAGAAGCGAGGACGTAGGCCAGGAATAAGGAACGTCGATTCACGTGGGTGTTCTGCGGTGTTGTTGTTCGACTGTAAACCT